>NC_068359.1:92286902-92586902 GCF_020536995.1 Dreissena polymorpha | reverse complement strand
CGCACATTCATTAAGCCCCATTTTCCCCATAATGAAGTGTTCTTTGTTCACCAGCGCTTTACTTTTTGTTTTCAAAATCCTTTCAAAAGTTTTACAAAAGATTTTTAACATAATGATACTTGTTCTTACAGTGAAAAAAATATACTTAACCCAAATAAATTAGACACTGTTTTTATTACTTCAACTGCAGAATATAGCCGTTATACTGTAAAAAATTGTATATGAACAATCCTTAAGGGATCATGGAGGTGTTGTAGAACTGCTAGAGTTGTCCTCTATAGACTCTCATGACCCCAGTGTGTTGTTTTGTTCTTGGCTGTATTACAAAGTTCCGCTGTTGTGTTATATAACTAGTTTTTTAATTGATCATTCATCAGTTACTTAGTTGAGTTGCATATATCTCATTTTTGGATGATTTTAACAACCACTTACCTAGTGTGTAGCTGATGTGATTCTGATAATTTTAAGCTTTCAGTTTGTTTTTTGGTCCCCTACCGGTGAAACCGGATTGGACTTATGGTTTGTGCTCTGTGTGTCTGTGAGTCTGTCAGTCTGTCACACTTTTCTGGATCCTGCGATAACTTTAAAAGCTCTTCATTTTTTGTCATGAAACTTGAAACATGGATAGATGGCAATATGGAGATTATGCACGTCAATTCATTTTGTTCCTACGTCAAGAATTCTGATTGCTATGGCAACAAATAGACTTGAAATATTGCTAAAAATGGTGGATCCTGCGATAACTTTAAAAGTTCTTCATATTTTTTCCTAAAACTTGAAACATGTATAGATGGCAATATGGAGATTATGCATGTCATTTCATTGTGTTCCTACGTCAAGAATTCTGGTGGCTATGGCACCAAATAGAGTAGAAATATTGCTGAAAATGGTGGAGTTTCACCGGTAGGGGACTTTTATTGCTTGGCAATAATCTTGTTTAATTTATTACTTCATCTTCATGAAAAAAGTCATATCTATGGTCTATTTGTAATGCCTTTAGCGCAAAAGCAGGGAATGAGGATATATGTACCATGAGTCTCTAAATATGACAGTGTTACATGACAAAAGATTAACTTCAACACAATCGGTTTTAATACTATATGCCTTTTTTCTGGCCAAACTAAGGACATTTTTTCTGAGGTCATACAGTGTAGCATGAAAGGGGGGACAAATCAAAAGATCTTTATCCCTGATAAGGTGTTAAGAACAAGTTTGTTTAGTGAGTTTTTTTTATTAGCAGTCTAAAACAGGATTATTAATAGTTAGTTTGGGGATAACGAAGCTTGCATTTCAACGTCTGCAGTAAATTATCGAACAAGCATGGTTTGTAAACAATGTCAGGACATATGGGACAAATTGCCCAAACAGGACTGTCCTGCTGAAATGAAGACTTATTGTTATAGGTAATAAATGTGATTGGCATTATCGGACAAAAAATTGTTTTAATTGCTTTGCAGTATCAATGATTTTTAGCTCAACTATTATATATGAAATATATATAGTGGAGCTATCCTACTCACCCCGGCATCTGCGTGAGCGTCTGCGTTAGCATGCAAATGTTAAAGTTTTCGTACTACCCCAAATATTTTCTTTGTCCCTTGACATATTGCTTTCATATTTTGCATACTTGTTTACCAACATGACCCCAACCTATAAACAATAGCAGACAACTCTATCAAGCATTTTGTCATAATTATGGCCCCTTTTCCACTTATAATATGCAGCAAATGTGAAGGTTTGCGTCGTACTGCCCCAACTATTTTCTATGTCCCTTGACATATTGCTTTCATATTTTGCATACTTGTTTACCAACATCACCCCAACCTATAAACAAGAGCAGACAACTCTATCAAGCATTTTGTCTTAATTATTGCCCCTTTTATACTAAGAATATGCATATTATTGATAAATCTATGTTAAAGTTTGCGTACTACCCCAAATATTTCCTATATCCTTTGACATTTTGCATTTATATGTTGCATACTTGTTTACAAACATGACCCCAACTTATAAACAAGAGCAACCCACTGAATCAAGCATTTTGACATAATTATGGCCCCTTTAAACTTACATTATTGAATATTTTGCTTAAATTGCCATAACTTCTTTATTTATAATCACATTTTATTATTAATTTGACAAAACAACACTTACCTGAATACCACAATGGATTCCACCAACAATACCCCACTCCCCTACCCAGAATCCCTTCCCCCCAACCCCCGCCCCATTTTTTTTAACATCATCTTATAAATTACCCCACCCCACATTTTACCCCCCCCCCCCTCTCACCCCCCCTACCCCCCCCCAATTTTTTTTTTAAACATTAGTTAATAAATTACCACACCCCACATTATACCCCCCTCTCACCCCCCCCTCCCCCCCCCAAAAAAAAAAAACTATTTTTTTTTCCTTTTTTTATTTTTGAAAGATTGTCTAATAAATTATTGAAGATGAACAATTTTCCCATGATGGCTTACGATATACTGTCAAGCACTTGAATGGTCGAGCGCGCTGTCCTCTGACAGCTCTTGTTTTCATCTAAAATCTTTAAATGGCCCTTATTATTGTAAGTGTATGATGGACTTTTTTTAGTAATATCAATGATTCTCCATGTAAACTATACTTATAAGAAGGAATGTTTGACACAGGTATATTTACAGTTGTTTGGCAGTAAGAAATTTCTAGATTTTAAAGATTTAATTATGTCAGCAACAAGTTATCTAATTCATAGTTTCCCTTCATCACTGAGTATTTGCATGTCATTTAGAGTGTATTTCCTAGAAGTTTGTGAAACATTTTGAGGTTTGTATATACCAATTAATATGTTTGCATGACATGAGAAATGTTCAATAGTAGGTTCATATAACTTTTATTATAGTTTTGAAATTAATTTGTTAAGGTATGCCTTTCTGTCAAGAAACATTCAAGAAACATTCAAAGTACTTTGGGCTTGTACATGTCTGTCAGTTTATTAGTGGGTCTGTAGACCATTTTGTTCCTGTTAATGTCTAGAGAACTCTTTAACGTAGGATCAAATGAGTTTGATGGTTTGTTTGAATTAATGAAAGAAGCCTATCGATTTTGTAATCAACAGATCATAGGTCAAGGTCACAGAAGTTTGGAACATGAAATATTGACCATTTTGTTGTTGCATGATATGGAGAGGGCACATTTACCTACAATCATGTTAAATGGTATGGCAGCTACTTTGTAGAAAGAAAGACATCTATCAATTTTAAGGCTGACTGGTTAAAGGTCAAGTTCAAACGGGATTGTAACAAAACAATTGTTTCTGGTTGCTATCTTGAGAATGCTTATTGGTATGTGGGGAATTGGGAAGAAAGGAAAACACCTGAAGATTTTTAGGTCAACAGGTCATAGATAAAGGTCAAGTTCAAGCAGGGATTGTAACATTGAATGTAGACCATTTTGTTTCTTTGACATGTATAGAGAATGCTTTGACCTACGATTGCACAAAGTGTTATGATCATTTCTTGTGATTAGAGGAAACTGCATAATGATTTTTAGTTCAACAGGTCAAAAGTCAAGATTGCAGGGGCTTGTTACATAAAATCCTTTTCTTCTCCATATTTATAGAATGCTTTAACCTAGGATCATATAAATTATTATGCTGTTAGTAATTAAGGAAGAGAGACCCCTATTGATTTGCATATTAACAGGTCAAAGTTTAGTACAGTAGCATTTAATATTCAAACTCATATGCTGAGACTTTGCTAAATGTAAGGGGAATACATGTCATTAAAACATCTCTTGTGTATAAAAGTAATATTTTGTGTAGGTTTTCTTTAAGTTTGTAATTCTATGTTGATAAATGATAAAAAGTGATATTTGTTATGTCAAATGTCATAAGGTAATAATGGGGAGAAATGTCTTAAATGTTTTTGTTTTTTTCACATTTATGGTAAACAACTTTTATATACATGAATTAAGGCACAACTGGACAAAATATAGGTATTTACATTGCTTTGATTAGTATATACAAGTATTATGTTATTTTGTTCTGCTCACAATAAGACGGAGCTTCAATAGAGAGTGATCTATCTCTAAGGACTATTCAAACATCGATGACCTCTGTACGAGGTAGGACAATTGTCACCCCTGTCATGATAAAGGCCAGCATTGTGCTCGCAACTGCTTGTTTAGAGAATGTTGTTTGGGTTCTTTTTCCTGTTCTGTATTTTCGTGATTTCATAAATGTTTTGTTAAAAATAGCCTTAAAGATTTGTATTTGCGCTAAAGACTGCAGCACCAATGACAGCCATAAGGCTTCATCATCAAATGTAATAAGGTTGCTTTTGAGTCCATTAGCTACATCATTGGTAGAAATTTAGGAATTATTATCTTAAAGGTATTTAAAATTGAAGTTTTAAGTCCTTTTGTTTAAAATACTAAGCATTTACTGACATTCTCTGAACAAGCTTTGCAGTTACGTGTACAAAGTGTTACCAGTCTTCCTTCATCTGCCTGTTCTCTGTGTACAAAGTGTAACCAGTCTTCCTTCATCTGACTGTTCTCTGTCTACAAAGTGTTACCAGTCTTCATTCATCTGCCTGTTCTCTGTGCACAAAGTGTTACCAGTCTTCCTTCATCTGACTGTTCTCTGTGCACAAAGTGTTACCAGTCTTCCTTCATCTGACTGTTCTCTGTGTACAAAGTGTTACCAGTCTTCCTTCATCTGACTGTTCTCTGTGTACAGAGTGTTACCAGTCTTCCTTCATCTGACTGTTCTCTGTGCACAAAGTGTTACCAGTCTTCCTTCATCTGACTGTTCTCTGTGCACAAAGTGTTACCAGTCTTCCTTCATCTGACTGTTCTCTGTCTACAAAGTGTTACCAGTCTTCCTTCATCTGACTGTTCTCTGTGCACAAAGTGAAACCAGTCTTCCTTCATCTGACTGTTCTCTGTGCACAAAGTGTTACCAGTCTTCCTTCATCTGACTGTTCTCTGTGTACAAAGTGTTACCAGTCTTCCTTCATCTGACTGTTCTCTGTGTACAAAGTGTTACCCGTCTTCCTTCATCTGACTGTTCTCTGTGCACAAAGTGTTACCAGTCTTCCTTCATCTGACTGTTCTCTGTGTACAAAGTGTTACCAGTCTTCCTTCATCTGCCTGTTCTCTGTGTACAAAGTGTTACCAGTCTTCCTTCATCTGACTGTTCTCTGTGCACAAAGTGTTACCAGTCTTCTTTCATCTGCCTGTTCTCTGTGTACAAAGTGTAACCAGTCTTCCTTCATCTGACTGTTCTCTGTGTACAAAGTGTTACCAGTCTTCCTTCATCTGACTTTTCTCTGTGTACAAAGTGTTACCAGTCTTCCTTCATCTGACTGTTCTCTGTGTACAAAGTGTTACCAGTCTTCCTTCATCTGACTGTTCTCTGTGTACAAAGTGTAACCAGTCTTCCTTCATCTGACTGTTCTCTGTGCACAAAGTGTTACCAGTCTTCATTCATCTGACTGTTCTCTGTGTACAAAGTGTTACCAGTCTTCATTCATCTGACTGTTCTCTGTCTACAAAGTGTTACCAGTCTTCTTTCATCTGCCTGTTCTCTGTGTACAAAGTGTAACAAGTCTTCCTTCATCTGCCTGTTCTCTGTCTACAAAGTGTAACCAGTCTTCCTTCATCTGACTGTTCTCTGTGCACAAAGTGTTACCAGTCTTCCTTCATCTGACTGTTCTCTGTGTACAAAGTGTTACCAGTCTTCATTCATCTGACTGTTCTCTGTCTACAAAGTGTTACCAGTCTTCTTTCATCTGCCTGTTCTCTGTGTACAAAGTGTAACAAGTCTTCCTTCATCTGCCTGTTCTCTGTCTACAAAGTGTTACCAGTCTTCCTTCATCTGACTGTTCTCTGTGCACAAAGTGTTACCAGTCTTCCTTCATCTGACTGTTCTCTGTGCACAAAGTGTTACCAGTCTTCTTTCATCTGCCTGTGTTCTGTATACAAATTGTTACCAGTCTTCCTTCATATGATTGTTCTCTGTAAATGTAGATTTCTTTCTGTTAAAACATAGGACTGAAAAAGAAATTTTCCATGATTTCATTGGACAAATGCACCGTACTTCATTTAATTCCAAATAAACACTGGGTTGCCAAATGATGTTGTTTTGTTTCCTCAGAAACACACACACAAACATACACATGGGCCAGGAGTGGCTTTAAGAAATACACGCACAAACATACACATGGGCCAGGAGTGGCTTTAAGAAATACACACACAAACATACACATGGGCCAGGAGTGGCTTTACGAAATACACACACAAACATACACATGGGCCAGGAGTGGCTTTAAGAAATACACACACAAACATACACATGGGCCATAAGTGGCTTTAAGAAATACACACACAAACATACACATGGGCCAGGAGTGGCTTTAAGAAATACACACACAAACATACACATGGGCCAGGAGTGAGAAATACACACACAAACATGCACATGGGCCAGGAGTGGCTTTAAGAAATACACACACAAACATGCACATGGGCCAGGAGTGGCTTTACGAAATACACACACAAACATACACATGGGCCAGGAGTGGCTTTAAGAAATACACACACAAACATACACATGGGCAAGGAGTGGCTTTAAGAAATACACACACAAACATACACATGGGCCAGGAGTGGCTTTAAGAAATACACACACAAACATACACATGGGCCAGAAGTGGCTTTAAGAAATACACACACAAACATACACATGAGCCAGGAGTGGCTTTAAGAAATACACACACAAACACACACATGGGCCAGGAGTGGCTTTAAGAAATACACACACAAACATACACATGGGCCAGGAGTGGATTTAAGAAATACACAACATACAGATGGGCCAGGAGTGGCTTTAAGAAATACACACACAAGCATATACATGGGCCAGGAGTGGCTTTAAGAAATACACACACAAACATACAGATGGGCCAGGAGTGGCTTTACGAAATACACACACAAACATACACATGGGACAGGAGTGGCTTTAAGAAATACACACACAAACATACACATGGGCCAGTAGTGGCTTTAAGAAATACACAACATACAGATGGGCCAGGAGTGGCTTTAAGAAATACACACACAAACATACACATGGGCCAGGAGTGGCTTTAAGAAATACACAAACAAACATACACATGGGCCAGGAGTGGCTTTAAGAAATACACACACAAACATACACATGGGCCAGGAGTAGCTTTAAGAAATACACAAACAAACATACACATGGGCCAGGAGTGGCTTTAAGAAATACACACACAAACATACACATGGGCCAGGAGTGGCTTTAAGAAATACACACACAAACATACACATGGGCCAGGAGTGGCTTTAAGAAATAAACACACACAAACATACACATGGGCCAGGAGTGGCTTTAAGAAATACACACACAAACATACACATGGGCCAGGAGTGGCTTTAAGAAATACACACACACAAACATACACATGGGCCAGGAGTGGCTTTAAGAAATACACACACAAACATACACATGGGCCAGGAGTGGCTTTAAGAAATACACACACAAACATACACATGGGCCAGGAGTGGCTTTAAGAAATACACACACAAACATACACATGGGCCAGGAGTGGCTTTAAGAAATACACACACAAACATACACATGGGCCAGGAGTGGCTTTAAGAAATACATACACAAACATACACATGGGCCAGGAGTGGCTTTAAAAAATACACACACAAACATACACATGGGCCAGGAGTGGCTTTAAGAAATACACAACATACAGATGGGCCAGGAGTGGCTTTAAGAAATACACACACAAACATACACATGGGCCAGGAGTGGCTTTAAGAAATACACACACAAGCATACACATGGGACAGGAGTGGCTTTAAGAAATACACACACAAACATACACATGGACCAGGAGTGGCTTTAAGAAATACACACACAAACATACACGTGGCCAGGAGTGGCTTTAAGAAATACACACACAAACATACACATGGGCCAGGAGTGGCTTTAAGAAATACACACACAAACATACACATGGGCCAGGAGTGGCTTTAAGAAATACACACACAAACATACACATGGGCCAGGAGTGGCTTTAAGAAATACACACACAAACATACACATAGGCCAGGAGTGGCTTTTAAAAATACACACACAAACATACACATGGGCCAGGAGTGGCTTTAAGAAATACACAACATACAGATGGGCCAGGAGTGGCTTTAAGAAATACACACACAAACATACACATGGGCCAGGAGTGGCTTTAAGAAATAGACACACAAACATACAGATGGGCCAGGAGTGGCTTTAAGAAATACACACACAAACATACACATGGGCCAGGAGTGGCTTTAAGAAATACACACACAAACATACACGTGGCCAGGAGTGGCTTTAAGAAATACACACACAAACATACACATGGGCCAGGAGTGGCTTTAAGAAATACACACACAAACATGCACATGGGCCAGAAGTGGCTTTAAGAAATACACACACAAACATACACATGGGCCAGGAGTGGCTTTAAGAATTACACACACAAACATACACATAGGCCAGGAGTGGCTTTAAGAAATACACACACAAACATACACATGGGCCAGGAGTGGCTTTAAGAAATACACACACAAACATACACATGGGCCAGGAGTGGCTTTAAGAAATACACACACAAACATACACATGGGACAGGAGTGGCTTTAAGAAATACACACACAAACATACACATGGGCCAGGAGTGGCTTTAAGAAATACACACACAAACAAACACATGGGCCAGGAGTGGCTTTAAGAAATACACACACAAACATACACATAGGCCAGGAGTGGCTTTAAGAAATACACACACAAACATACACATGGGCCAGGAGTGGCTTTAAAAGTAAAAGCTTAAGCTTGTATCATTATAGCCATGTGAGGCTCATTGTTGACTGTTAACCATGAGAAAGAAGCCTAATAAATGTAAATTTCATACAAGAAACCAAACTGATACATTTATCAATTAGCTTTTTTTCGGCGTAGCTGTTTAACGTCACTTTTGACCTTAGGTGACCTTTAGGTTACATTCATAAAAATGCCCTCGGCTATCCACAAATGAATACACTTCATTTAGTCCATTGGCTGATTTGAGAATACCACCAGAACATTGGAAACATGGCCACGTCTTTCTAACACTGTTTTACTGCATGTTTAGCATGAAACAATTTTATCTCTTATGAAAAGACATGATAGAACAGTTTTACACTCAACTCTTCACATCAATACAATTTGTGCATAGATTCTACACCTTTGTCAGTTCGCGGTTAGTGTGTGTGAATGTCAGAGTTTATATACAGGTCATCGCTGTGTCTTCACGACTACCTTATGTGCTGACCGGAGTTCGCGGCCAGTGGAATAATTGTTATATAATAAAGACGCTATAGCGTGAACTAGGTGAACTGGAATTTTCTTTAGACCAGAAAGATGTTAAATGAAGATATCCAGCGATATAATTATGGTATGTCAATAATAGATTCTTAATGTGTTTTTAACAATACCATGATAAATATTATTTTTAATTAATTTAACAAGAATTATTCCACCATATTGACAATTGTATTACGCATGAGCTCGATGATTCTCGATACTGTTAATACTCGAATCAAATAGCAATGCCCGACACACCACGAAAACAGGTTTGTTCGAAGAACGCGTGTATAAATATTTGTTAATATGTATGGATACTTCGTGTGTGGCCAGTTGACTCATATGTTTTAATTTTACTTCCATTATTTTTTTGGTTTTCTGTTTTGTATCTATAGGTTTATGACCAGCAATATGTAATAATGTAAAATAAGCCGCAAAAACTCCGCTACCATTCCTTACTGCGTGTGATGCAGCTAAGAACTGCACAGAAAAAGACATTCGCTATCCTTGATCTCATTCATTGAACTCTTTACCTTTCATAAACTCCAACCACAATCAACGCCGTATATCTTTTTTAAAGATATTTCTTTTTATGTAGTGGGGGACATATTGTTTTTGCCCTGTCTGTTGGTCTGTTGGTCTGTACTTTGGTCTGTTGGTCTGTTTGCGCCAACTTTAACATTTTGCAATAACTTTTGCTATATTGAATATAGCAACTTCATATTTGGCATGCATGTGTATCTCATGAAGCTGCACATTTTGAGTGGTGGAAGGTCAAGGTCATCCTTCAAGTTCAGAGGTCAAATATATGTGGCCAAAATCGCTCATTTTATGAATACTTTTGCAATATTGAAGATAGCAACTTGATATTTTGCATGCATGTGTATCTCATGAAGCTGCACATTTTGAGTGGTGAAAGGTCAAGGTCAAGGTCATCCTTCAAGGTCAGAGGTCAAATATATGTGGCCCAAATTGCTTATTTTATGAATACTTTTGCAATATTGAAGATAGCAACTTGATATTTGGCATGCATGTGTATCTCATGGAGCTGCACATTTTGAGTGGTGACAGGTCAAGGTCATCCTTCACAAGGTCAAGGTCATCCTTCAAGGTCAAACATCATATAGGGGGACATTGTGTTTCACAAACACATCTTGTTCAGTTTAAAGTCTTAAGCAAACAAACCCCATGGCTCTTTGGCGAACAGAGCTTTACAGTGAGGCTGCCTGGGTTAACTTCCTTCTTGGCGTCTTAGAGTTGGATTGGTGGAGTCTTTAGATGGGCATTTCCACCTGGAACTCTTACATTGTCCCCACTTTATTTTTCTCTAAGAGTAAATTAGTCTTGTTTGCCAGAGACAACAAAATTCTGACCATAAACTAAAACTTAAAATAGTCTACAAAACACATTTAGACTATGAAATGAAGAAAACAAGCCATCCCAATCATGCAATAGTTTTTGTGCATACTTTGAGCATATGTGTACATAAATGTACAGCCAATACGTGGAGGGTCCAGCAGCTTGCAGTTGCAATCTTTCAAACTACACTTGTACATCATCAACCAACAAAATCCCATACATCTTACGTACACAATAATCGTGTCTGTGTTTGCTCTGTGTGAAGGTGATCCAATGTCCTCTGATCAGAGAAGTAGAGCCACATCATCGTCTGCAGCAGACGCACCAACAGGTAGCCTGTATCTCACCATGGCACAATAGAGCCACGTAGTGGGAAAAATGGGCTTTATCTGGGTGTACAAAGTGTCCTCCGAGGTTAGCCTGTGCAGTCTGCACAGGCTAATAAGGGATGAAACTGATGCTTTTGAGAAATTTTAATTGAAAGGATGCCTCTTCTAAACTAAATTCCAGTTTAGGCGGAAAGTGTTGTCCCTGACTAGCCTGTGCAAATTCACTTTCCGCACATGCATTTAGCCCAGTTTTCCCGGAAAGAGGCTCAATATCTTGTGTGGCCTTTGCTGTCTTTAATACTATAGTAGCAGCTAGCTTTCACATTGTTTAGTCTTTAATACTATAGTAGCAGCTAGCTTTCACATTTAATACTATAGTAGCAGCTAGCTTTCACATTTAATACTATAGTAGCAGCTAGCTTTCACATTTAATACTATAGTAGCAGCTAGCTTTCACATTGTTTAGAGTTGTAATTTGATTTTCCTGGTGAGAAAGGACATAAAAAAGTATCACTATAGTAGCAGATAGCTATTTTACAGTGTAAACAGTCATAATTTAATTTTACAGTGTTGCAGTAGACAATTATAAGACTGTATGGAAATAATTCAAATGGTTTGTATCTGGTCAACTTTTCTATAGTAGAAACAATAGTTTTCCACTCAACCACTCTTCTTTATCCACATGTTTATTCAGCAGCATTATACAATCCCATTGTTGTTATAATCTCAGCATATAAAATGTAGTCATATAATGTGACATATGTCTTTTTTTATAAACAGATGTTTGTTTCTAACCATTTTGTATTGCCTTATCTGCTTTCCATAGCGCAATAACAGTGTATTATATCAACGCAATATTGTAGCAACTTTTGACCTTGATTTTCTTTCCTTATATTTAACCAGAAAATAATATTTTTAATATTTATAGGTTATTAGAGGTTTCACTGTACAATACGGAGATATATTTGGATGAGCACACAGTTTGAAGTCATATTGGACGAGCAATAAGGCCAGTCCAATATGACTTCAAACTGTGTGCAAATCCAAATATATCACATATTGAACAGTTTAAACGTCTATAAGCTTTTTATTTTATATCCCTTTCATAAGGTCGTTGTTGATTTTTAATGAATATGCATGTATAATCATTATTTGCAGCACGATAACCTGTGAAACTTATTGAATATATTCACGAGAAACGTGTGGATTATAAGCAATTGCATTTTACTAAGAATTAATTATTGTTAATTCGGATACTTTTTCTCTGTAACGGCTTTTATCCTTACAATGCAATTGCTTCGTGCACTTGTACTCAACTGTCCACTATGGAAAAAATACAGACTTTTTGGATCCAATACCGGAATATATTGGACTGTCACATGGTACATATGAAGAATGCCCATTGGATGAATTTATTATACCCCCACAAAGGAAGTTTAGGGGGGTATATAGGAGTGAGCTTGTCTGTCGGTCGGTCTGTCGGTCTGTCTGTTGGTCCGTATTAAGTGTCCACTCTCTAATTCAAGTTGTTTTCATCCAATCTTCACCAAACTTGGTCAGATGTTGTATCTAGATGATGTCTAGGTCAAGTTCGAATATGGGTCATGCTGGGTAAAAAACTTGGTCACGGGGTCACTAAGTGCGTTTTTAACATTGAGCATGGTGTCCGCTCTCTAATTCAAGTAGTTTTCATCCGAGCTTCACCAAACTTGGTCAGAAGTTGTATCTAGATGATGTCTAGGTCAAGTTCGAATATGGGTCATGCTGGGTAAAAAACTTGGTCACGGGGTCACTAAGTGCGTTTTTAACATTGAGCATGGTGTCTGCTCTCTAATTCAAGTAGTTTTCATCCGAGCTTCACCAAACTTGGTCAGAAGTTGTATCTAGATGATGTCTAGGCCAAGTTCGAACATTGGTCATGGCAGGTCAAAAACTAGGTCACAGGGTCACTTAATGCGTTTTAAACAATGTGCATGGTGTCCGGTGTTTTTTGTGATGACAACATGCAAAATATTCTGTGTCCATGCGGCATGTGGAGGTATTCGTCATGTCTGTGACAATGCTCTAGTTTGATATAGAATAAAAGCACTTTATTGAATAGTTTAATTTATAAGTACATGTACAATCAATCTTTCAAGAAACTTTTTGGTAATGTTCACACAATCATGTTAAAATGAAAAGCTATTTGTAAAATTTTTGGCATGCTAGTTCATTTTGTACACTTAGAATAATGTAAATACTATATTGTCTATTCAGATCTTTGTTTGTAAGTTATATCCTTTGCTAAAATTATATGTTTCTAAATGATATTAATTGCTTTTATAACATGCCCAAGTAATCACAATTTATAAAATATACTGTAATGTTGTATTACTGGCATTTGTATGAAAATAGCATCAACAAATATTTGACTGTTTATCATGTTATCCTGCAACAAGCAGTTAAAGGCTGTTTTTACTTGCTTTTGCAGCTTTTTGCTAACCACATGGTTGAATGAGCACCTGGGGAATGTGCATTAAATTTCCATATATGCAAATAAATATTTTGCATTTGCTGCGTCTAAAAGTGACACTCAACTATGAATGTTTAATATTAAATGAATTAAATGCAGTTAATAGTTGGTACATTTACTTATATCTTTGGTGAAATTATTGTTTACAAATATGTGCATATTTAGATTAAACTAATACTTGTCCTAAATTGGCTAATGATACTTAATTAATCCTTAAATAGTTTTTAAATGAACACTTAATTTAATTACATTTGAAAGATAATATAATGTTATATGTTTACTAACATAATATGTTAACTAACATTTGGTGGCTTAAATCGTAGTTAAATGTACATGAACATTGCTTTGTGCACAATGCATAGGAATAATTTGTTGTTATAATTAAGTTAAAGCAAGTTTTTACAAGGTACATTTCAATAGATTCTATTGTGTAATGGGCCCTTGATGTGTGCATTGTTTAAACATATTAAGCTTTTTCTAAAACACAGCTTTGTTTGTTTATTGAATCTATAAGAGACTCAAAGAAGTTGTTTCCACATGAAAGCAAATTGCACTTGGAAACTATTTAAGCGTGAGTAACATCAGAATCTTGTTATTCAAGAGAACAAGTTGTTATATTTGCTGATTTTCTTACTTGAGAATATAATAATTTATAATCTAAACATTTGTTGCTCCCAGATAAGAAGTAAAGGGGGCTATACTGGAATCACTTTGGAGATCTGTCCACCTGGCTGTCCGTCCGTTTGAATGTAGAATGTTTCCTCCACTCTTGAATGTGCAACTTTGAAACTTACTTCAAGTTGAATTGTTCCTTATGACATGATGTTTAGCATGTGCAATGTTATCCAAAGTTAAAAATTACAATTACTATAGACTTTTCTGTTAACACCACAAGGCCCAAAGGTTTAAAATTCGCTATGTGAAACTGTATGGTGCATCTACTGAGCATTCCGAAGAGTCCAATTTTGTATTGTAACATATTGCTACATTCAGCATTGGGGTGTATTTGTCACTACTGTGACACGCTATAGTCAGATCAGATAAAAAAGTTTTACTGAAACCCTTAAAATAATTTGAGTTGCGTTCTGAGAAAACTGGGCATAATGCATGTGCGTAAAGTGTTGTCATAGATTAGCCTGTGCAGTCCGCACAGGCTAATCAGGTACGACACTTTCTGCCTAAATTGGTTTTTTGATAAAAAGAGACTTCATTTTAACGAAAAATGTCATAAAAGCGGAAAGTGTCGTCCCTGATTAACCTGTGCAGATTGCACAGGCTAATCTGGGACAATACTTTACGCACATGCATTATGGCCAGTTTTCTCAGAACACGACTCATTTAAATGCATTTTTCATATTGTTTTCCCTTTTACTATTGCAGACGACATAGATCTACATCGAGCGAAGAAAGAGCAGGACCAAGCTCCCAATCTGAAGAAATCCCGGTCCCTCGGAGGCAGTCTCAAGAAGATATTCCGTCGGAGTCGCAAGCGGTCAGAAGGGCGCGGTGACCACTCCCGCGAGAGCTCACAGTCCCGCCTATCACGGCACACGTCACGTGAGGGATCGCTAACTAGGTCATCACAGCAAGACAGGTCATCCCAGCAGGACACTGTGATCTTATGAGATTATTGAAGAAGTAAAGATTTTACTGGAATTACGTAGTTAATGATTATAAGGTTTCTCCCCTCTACATCTGTTGGCTTGATGTAGTGAATAGGACGCTGGCTTTGTTTGTTTTTGTTTCTTAAGAGTTTGGTGAAAAATGAAGAATAACACGTTTCACATTTAGGTTTATCTGCAACATGAGAGCTGTTGTAAACTAAATGATATATAAGTGATTGCAATTTTATTACAATACTGAAAATTTAATTTAAACTCGTTTTTTATGTTAAATTATCAAAGGTTTCATAAGTGCAGTGCACATTAAAGACTCAATAGAACATGAATTTATTGATGTTTCAAATGCAAAATATAGTTTTAGTACAAAATGGTTTGTTTGAAAAAAAATGTGTATGGTGTTTGGTGGCATATTAGCCGCATTGTGCAAAAAGTTCTATGGCTCCAGACCAGCCTGGGCATTTCTGCAGTCTGGTCAAGGGCTACTCTGTTCGCTAATGAGACCACAAAACATAGCGTGACTTCATAGCAGACATGATAGCTCCTCACCACACTGTACAAATGTTCGTGCTTTTCTGGAGCCATGCTGGCTGCATGTGGCATATAAACCATTTTTGCACAAGGCGGGTCATATAGCTCCCAACATCACACTTCTTGGTGATCTGAGCTCTACATCCTGTATGGTTGTTGTAAGCAACTATGATGTTAGCGTTAGAATTTCTCGATATTGCATGCTCTTTTCTAATGCACAAAGTATCTTAATGCAAAAGTGTTCTGGGCTTATTGCAGTTTCATGTTTCGTTGTGTACATAGGCCACACTTTCCTCACGTGAAGAGATTATCAGTAGATATAGCAGCTATGTGATAGTTGTTGATAGTAAATGTTCTGGATGCAAGATCATACTTACAGATCATTAAAAACCCAAAACCCTGCCGTCTACTATTCCTAGATTTGTTCCCTTACATGGGAACCTTTTGCAACCTTTCTCAAAACTACATTTTCATGCGGTTTTCTAGGAAATAGACTTAAAATAGGGTTCTAAACACAAAAAAGATAAATTGTTCTTTACAGTTTCAGTAAAAAAGATGAACATTCGTTAAAAAACTTTTGAATTGAATGACATAATGTTTGAATGTATTGACATAATGTTTGAATTTAATTACAAACCATGCATTTATGTGGTTAATGCTTGGCATGTACACAAACTGTTCGTTTTATTTGTTAAGTTAATAAATGATAAGCTCATCATGAATGTTGCTATGTGTTGTTAGGGGATGCTATCTGTGTTGTTAGGCGAAGGTTGCCCTTTCTCAAAATCCTTCTACCTCTTAGAATCTGCTTTGTAACTTTCATCGATTGAAAGTTTTGATGTACAATCTTTTTTTGGAAGATATTATGATGTCTGCTGTTGTGTATTTCACATTTTCAAATTATCTACGTATTACAAGGAAATCAGACATTTTGTTTGTCAGTATTTTTCAAACACAAGTCTAGTAATAAAATTATGGGAAATTATCCTTCATATCTTGAAAGCTAGGGTAGGTAAGTCTTTGTAAGACAAGTAGAGTTGATGATTATTAAAATTTCTGGCAACAATTGTTAACAGGTGTGATTTCTCTAATAAATGTTTTTAAATATTTATATTTACTCAAATTTGACAGTGCATAATTTTATTAGCTGTGCTGTTTTCGGAGAAAACCCGAGGTATTGTCATAGCCAGCTCGTCGTGTCGGTCGTCCGCCGTAGATGTCGTGCTAAAGCCTTAACATTGGCTCTAAAATCAAAGTGCTTCCACCTGCAACTTTAAAACTTCATATGTAGATGCAACTTGATGAGTTCTACACGCCACACCCATTTTTGGGTCACTAGGTCAAAGGTCAAGGTCACTAGACCTCTAAAAAAATATTCTTATAAGCTTTCATTTATTCAAAACTGCACCTGCAGCCGAGCGTTGGCACCCGTTATGGGGTGCTCTTGTTAAATTTGTAATGATTCAATTATTACAATGCCTTAACATAAAAAAGTATTTATTTGTTGTTACCTTTAGAAGACAATTAACTATTTTCTATTGGCACACACTGGAAAGTTTTTTTGTATGGTTATGAATACGTCAGATGTGATCAGAAAAATCCATTGTGTGATCTGTGTTTATAGACAATCTTGTCATTTATCTATTTTGAATCATGGCACTCCAAGCTTTTGCATCATATGTGTGGTAGGCATTCTCATATTGCCATGGTTACTATTAGTATGAGGAGTGTTCTTTGTTGGACAATTATTGAAATGTACTTGTCTTTAAAGAACACTGTTTATATCTGTAAGCTTAGGTAGTGTATGCTGGTTCAACTTTGTTTTGTTCATTTATTTTTTTAATATTAATTTATACTTGAGTGTTTTGTTTGCTTAGCAAATGACTGTTTTCATAGAATTACATATTGTTGTTGTTTTGTGCAAAAAGAAAATACTAATGTTTTAATTACAATTTTGTTGTGGTCTTTATATTTGAGAATGATTGGGTGTTTTGAATGCTGCTGCTTATTTTGGTCCCTTTAAAAGTTGTAAGTTGTGTTTACATCATTACCGGTATCTGATAATGTATGCATAGTTGATAAAACGTGTGTTACAATTACAACAACTTAAGATATTTCTTATGTCACATGGGTGTACCTTTTATTGATACCTTTTGTGTTTGTGTACAATGCTAGGAAGTAAGCCAGACTAAAACATGCTGAGAAGTGGGTGGGGACTATCTGAAAGGGGCAGGGAGACCTTGTTGGATTGTGAACTGTGTAAAGTGTAAGAGACTTAATCGTGCAGTTTCCACTTAATTACTTATATTAAATTACCAACCCCATGAGGTATGTTCTTCGTGAAAAAAGAGTTGATATAAATATCAAGTAATACTGTGTTAAATCAAGTAATACTGTATGTTACTCTTTACAATTGTCAATATCTACAAAAATCTTGTTGGGTGTGTCTGTAGAACATTGAACATGAAAAAGGAACAAAAAAAAGAATGGGTCACAATTTAAATGGGTGGGGTATGAAAATAAAAGGGGTGACAGTCCTGCCAATCCGCTTTAGCTAAATCCATCCTATATTTATTTTATTGTTTTCCAAGATTGATTGTTCAGTTTATGTCCATATTTGTGTACCCAAGTCAAGCTAATCCTTCGAAATAGTGCTGACAACCATTTTCCATACAGATAACAGTGTTTTTCAGATTGCAGTGGAAGTCCATTCTGGTAACCTTACAAAGTGAATTGTTCCATTCTACTTCTGCAAATACTGACCAATCACTTTACATGTGTAAGACACAGACAATTTACAGAGCCAAAGCACATTTGCTACAAATTTTGCTTTCATTATGTCATTCATGTACATATTTTAGCATTTTGCTAAGCAATTTCTGTGCAATATCAACATAATATCATATCCCATAAATCATTGAACGAATGTAAATATGCACTTGATTGAGTTCTTTATAAGTATCGGCTGTTTTAAAGAACATGTGGTCATCTCTGTAACAAACATTGTAGAAGGCATGTAAGAAGGTTGTAGAATTTGTTTGTTAATTTCATGTGGAAAATCAATGATTTTTTTAACCCATTTATGCCTAGCGTCTAGAAAAAAGGCCTTGGCAAACAGGGTAGACCCAGATGAGACACCACATGATGGTGTCTCATCAGGGTCTGCGCTGTTTGCTTTATGGAATTCCTGTAAGAAATATTCTAAATATAGAAATAAATATACTAGACATCCCTTATTTTGGAAATTGATCCAATTTAGAAGGATGGGAGAGTCCACTAGGCATTAATGAGTTAATGTTTCATAGTATGAACAATTTCTAAACACCTGAAAACAATTGCTTTATGATGTAATTTATTGATGTTTTTGATGTAATGAAGTTTTATAGTTGTTTGATGATACAAAAGCACATTTGCAGATTGTTTAAATTCTGTCAACATTTTGCATATAAATACAAATGCATTTGTCATGATGCGTATGTCCATTTTTAGATTTAGGAAACTTTATCAACAAATTCTATCCTTGAACTAGTCTGCATTGAAATGGCAAATCCCAACTTCTTTTATCATATCCTGGTGTGATACTCTCATATTAGTATAGAACAAAGCAGGGTTCCTTTTGGTGTAATGGACTGTATATGTTGATTTCTACAAGTCTGACTTTATAGTAGAATAGTTAGATTGTTTAAACCACTATTTTAATTTATATGTTGTATCTTTTTTGTTATTTATTATCAATGAATGTTGTTGCTTTATTTTTGTTTAGCTTTTAATTTTGTCTGCTGAATGTATGGATGTATGTTATATTGTTGGTTTTTTAACAGCTCTCAGAAGAAAAAAATGCATTGAATAACAACTTTATTTACATTAAATTTGATTAATTTTTTATTAATTAATTTTGAATGTCCATTATACAAATAAATAAACTGGATTTAATATTTAAATTAACTTATTAAGAATATTATTTATGTCATGATGTCTGTTTGTTGTGGTGTATGTGAGATTCTCCCGTGTTATTAGTGTTCTCACGGCATGTCATGGAATAAAGATTGGTTTAATCAATGTGGTTAGTTTACTTCATTGCAATAGCCTTTTATAAAAGAAAATATATTTGTAATTCTAACTGCATAACCTCAAGATTGTATTATCAAGTATCATGCATACACATGTTTATATGTACATTTTCAATACTCATCCCTCAAGCTTTTTCATGGCCACATTTTAGTCTGACCTTCAAGTGTGACCATGATCTATGTGTTTGGAACACTGATGGTAAACAGAACACATCGTCTTTGCATGATGAATGATTAAGTCACATTAGGGATAAGCTCTTTAAAGAACAAATTTGGCCTTTGATCTCTAAATGTTACTGTGACTATTAAGGTGAGAAGATGGGCATTACACACAACATGCCATCTCATGTTGGTCATTCGTGGTCAGTCATTTAAAAATTGCATGATGAATGACAACGTTACAGTCTGTGAACAAGCCGTTTTATGGCCAGATATGACTTTTTATGTGGGGTGGCATATAGCAGTTGAACTGTCTGTCAGTCGGTATGTTTGTATGTCGGTCTGTCCGTCCGTTCGAAAAAAAAATTAACGTTGGCCTTAACTTTTTCACTATTGAAGATAGCAACTTGATATTTGGCATGCGTGTGTATCTCATGGAGCTGAACATTTTGAGTGGTGAAAGGTGAAGGTGAAGGTCATTCTTCAAGGTCAAAGGTCAAATATATGGCGTCTGTCCGTCCGAAAACTTTAACATTGGCCATAACTTTTTCAATATTGAAGATAGCAACTTGATATTTGGCATACATGTGTATCTCATGAAGCTGCACATTTTGAGTGGTGGAAGTTCAAGGTCAAGGTCATCCTTCAAGGTCAAAGGTTAAAAAAAATAAAATCAAAGTGGCGTACTCATGAAGCTGCACATTTTGAGTGGTGGAAGTTCAAGGTCATCCTTCAAGGTCAAGGTCATCCTTCAAGGTAAATGTTACAAAAAAAAATTCAAAGCGGCGTTATCATGAAGCTTCACATTTCGAGTGGTGGAAGTTCAAGGTAAAGGTCATCCTTCAAGGTCAAGATCATCCTTCAAGGTCAAAGATCAATATATTTTTTTAATTTCAAAGCAGCGTTCTCATGAAGCTGCACATTTTGAGTGGTGGAAGTTCAAGGTCAAGGTCATCCTTCAAGGTCAAAGGTCAAAAAAATAATAATTTCAAAGTGGCGCAATAGGGGGAATTGTGTTTCTGACGAACACATCTCTTGTTATCTCTATGTGCGACCTTGAACTTAAAGGTAGGGAGATGGATATAATGTGCAATGTCTAAATGATGGTCATTTGTCGTAAGTTATTATATGATGATGAAACAGTCTTAACAAGCTGTTGTTTGTGTCCACTTCTGACCTCTGAAAGTGACCTTGACCATTGAGGTAGTGAGACATACGTGACATGCAACACGTGAACATGGTTGTTATTTGTGGTAAATTATTTTAAAGGGAACTTTTCACATATTTTGGCAGATATTGAAGTTGAAATATGCTTTATATACATGTAAACTTTGGATCTAGAAAGCTGCAGTAAAAAACAAGAATAGAATTAAAGAAAAAAAGTAACCCTCAACTGGGCTCGAAGAACTGACCGCTGGAGTAAAAGTCTAACACTCGGCCATCCGTGCTCATGATTTTATACTTTATAATCTATATAAGCAATCCTCGTGTCACAAAATATCTCCAAATTATTTAATCGTTTTGCATGGCAAAGCTTTATCATTTTCAGGTTTTTAAATCATCAAAAGATGCATATAATGGATATTTTAGAGCATTGTTAATGGTAAGTATTTCTGTTTCCTCACAAATATCATAACAATGAAAATTTGCGAATCTCAAACATTTGTTTGTAATTTTGTCAATTTTTTTTTTTTCTCATTTATTTTTCACATTTCTTTACATTGTAGTTTACATCCATAATTACTAGAATACGGAAAAACATAAGAAAGTGTATGATAATAATGTACATTTTGAACTATAACATATCAAATATTTAACGTGAAAAGGCCCCTTTAAAATAATTACTCATAATGAATGCCTAAGTTGCAGACCAGATAAGCTGTTCTATACCCACATTTGACATAGCAAGCCATGTTACATGAAAAAAGTTGTTTGATGATTGTGAATAACTGAATGTTTATTGTCTAGTTCTATTAAAATTACACGAGGGACAGAGTTACAGTCCAGATAATCTTTAAAGCACACATCCACCCAAGCATGCATGCCTACACAGGAGAATTGTTACTGCAATATACAGGTCGAACAAAAAGAATACCTTATGAATAAAAACGATGAAACCTCTTGTTTGTAGAATTTAATGAATATCAAAACATGAGGAAAAATTGAATTTAACAACAACAAAAATATTGCTAATTCATCATTCTGTGGTGTGTCACTTAATCAATCACTTAATGTTATAATGCTTTATCTTTAATAATGAATATATACAATTTACACAGAATGCAAGACATTATTTTACAAAATTGAAAATTATCTAACATAATTAAAGAAATTACCGTATTGACATGATGTAAGATGTACTGAAATGAAATGGGCCGTGCTCTGTGAAAAGGGGTTTAATGTGTGCACGTAAAGTGTCGTCCCACATTAGCCTGTGCAGTCTGCACAGGCTAATCAGGGACAACACTTCCCCTAAACTTCATTTTTGCTAAGAAGGGACTTTCTTCAAATAAAAAATATCATTAAAGCGGAAAGTGTAGTCACTGAACAGCCTGTGCAGACTGCACAGGCTAATCTGGGACAACACTACGCATGAGCATTAAACACCTTTTTCAAAGAGCACTGCCCAAATATTTTCATATCAAAATAAAGCATATAAAAGAGCAAAACAATTTTCCATGGCCATTTGTATCAATCGGTCCCTTCTCAGCACAAGACATACTTAAGTAAAGTGGAATCACTTACATTTGCATGATACAAATTGGGCGCAATTAAAATCACAAACAGTTTTAGTTCACATATGTCAACTTTCAAAACAAAAATGCATGTATTGATTCATGTAACAACCCAATCTGGAAGAAATCTCTTATTATTACAGCTTGCTTATTGAAACCAAAACAATGTGCATTGTGTTAGACTCTTAGTTTTCAGGGTATAATGGGGTTAACATAAAGAGATATGTCAAAAAGGCACGCGTTTTTTTAAAAAGGTTTAAAACAACACTGTACATTGCATGCCTTTTTTTCTGATAATGTCATTTTGTGACACCAAACTTCCAAAGCTTCAAACAGTTAACCAAATTAACTGTTATAAATCGCCAAAAATGATAAAATATTAAACTTTTTTTTGAAAGGAAAGATCTTAATATTCTCTTTGCTACAATGATTTCTATCAAAATGAGAACGTTAAGCCTTAACTTGTGCATTTTGTGCGCTTTATATAACAAAAGAAAAGCATTACAAACAAAATTGTTATTTACATATTTTAAAAAGATATTCGGATATGTAGTTCAAATGTTTTTTTTGTATTTTGGCAAATTTGAATAAAATATAGAGAATTTCAAACTAAAACGGCATATTTAGCATGCAAATATAACACATCATGTTAACAAAAAAATGATTAATATTTTATGTACTATTATGAACTATTAAGAAGCATAAAAATTATCCTTTTCTAAAGTAAGTGATTTCACAGTATATATTAAGGTGCCCTTCCAATTTAATTTCAAAACTGACTTATACAGTGATTATACACAAAAGAAATGAGACATTACATCTGCAATAAAACAGTAACAGTTTAGAAAGCACCTGTACATGCACATAAATAACAAACAAAGTAATAAATATAACAAATGAAATGAATAATAAACAAAAAAATACTTGTTCCTTCGGGAACAGTAATGTAAATACATGTCCAAATGGCTACGCTTAAAATAAAATTCATCAACTCAACAAATCAACATTTACTCTACATGAATTAAAATCGCCAGCAAATCACATTAGCTTTATCACATGGTGTTAGAATGCTCATTTTGTAAATGAATACAGTCTTTGGAATCTTGCGTAATGTAGTCTTTAACACAGATAGGTCAGTAAGGCATGTAAGTCATGTATTAGAAAATTGTTTTTCCGAAAACTAGCAATACAACTAGATAAAATACACAACTCTTACAGTTGAAAATACAGGTACCTATATAAGAGAATACATACTGTTTTTATGCACTTAAAAAAGTTCAAATAGAAGATAAAAGTCTTACAGTTGAAAATACAGGTACCTAAATAAGAGAAAACATACTGTTTTTATGCTCTAAACTAACAAAATATAGATAGAACCAATGTTCTGGTGCTTGGTTCTCCAACATCGGCAAGCCATTTAGAAGACAGGTATCTGGTCTTGTCTTACAAGAATTAGCTCATCATCCAATGTCAGCAATACCTAAAATCACAAAACAACTTGTTGAAACAGTGAAATTATATACTGCTCTGGGAAAACAAGGCTTAATGCAGGAGCGTAAAGTGTTATGCTACATTAGTCTGTGCAGTCTTCACATGCTTATCAGGGACAACAATTATTGCTATTATGGAATCTTCTGTTGAAGGAAATGTCTTCTAAACAATGAATCCAGTCTAGGTGGAAAGTTTTTATGTATTAAATCTAATAATAGTCAGATGAAATTACTTGGTAGGTTTGTACACAGCACACTGCTTCATCCTAACATGCCAGATGTCTGATATCACATTCAATAACTCAATTTCACCAATGTACTGTTGTAATCCATTAATAAAACATGTCTCTCGTCTCTCACTTTTTTTTAAGCAAGAAACTGAGTGGTTTTTTAATCTTAGTTACTCTTTTTTGCATACAAGTAATGTTTATTTTATTTTGAACAATTAGTCCATTATTTATTGCATTTCATATTACAAATAACTTATAAAGCTGCCTTGTTTAACCTGACATAGTTACCATACTTGTCAATGTTACCAGGGAGGCGGAAAACTACAACGGGCGAGGCATGGTCAGGGGTGATAACCCCAAAAAAGGGTTAGGGTAAGGGTTATGGTTAGGGGTCGGGTTAGGGATAGGGTTGGGTTTAGGCTAACCCAAACCCTAACCCGACCCCTAACACTAACCCAAACCCTAACCCTAACCCTCTAACCCCCCCTTGCGTAATACCATACCATGCCTCGCCCGTTGTAGTTTTCCGCCTCCCATGTTACCATAGCAACAAGAGTCAGTTACCAGGAAGGAGAAGAAGAGACTGATAGCCGACAGGAAGTGCCAGACGTCGTGTTTGTCATAGAACTCGAACAGCACACACTCCCCATTGCCTTCTCGTGACCCTGATGGCGTCAGCTGTATACAAAAAGACACAGTGTTAGCATACTTATGCAAGATTGTGTACAAGTTTGATTTTTGGAACCAAAACTTATTTCCACTAAAAACATTACCGTCAATACCATTTATTGTAATTTTTAGTATACAAACTGAATTAAGACTGCTTTCTTTGATGCCATTGGGGCATGGTGGATGTTATTTATCAGAACGGGATACTATGTTTCATTGTTTATTTTATAAACTAGTGAAGACTGGTCTGTTCTGTTGCTCTGCAGAGTCTGTTTGTCAGATATTTCAACAGTTGCCCTTATAAATATAAATTAAATGTTAGGGCCTATCAGTGTCAATCCACATTACCAAATCCCATCCAAATATGGGAGGACAGGCAGATTTGAATAAAAGCAAAGAACAGGGCTAATATGGGTGAGAGTGAAGTTGAGCATACACATGAGTGTACACATGTAATGAATATACAAGAAATTTCAGTGATTTTTTCACTAATTTAATTGTATATATTTATTATCTAAGTGGGTAAATAAAATGTTGAGTCTAAACACTGTGTTGTGACTATTGAAGTTATGAACTTTCTTCCTGAATTTTTTTACACATTAAGAACTTTCTCTTGCTTGTTTGTTTATAAGGATTTTTTATAAACAGCATTTAAGTCAAAGCCTGTCTGTCTGTTTACCTACACAATCTTATCCTGGATTAGATATTTTACCAATGTGCAATTGTCAACTGTCAAACCTACCTGCCAGGATGTGAGATGTGCCACAAAGAAATACAATGCAAATGCCCAGGTAACTGCAGCCATGACGATCAGCAGAATGGTCAGACGTGGAATCTTCTCATGAGCTAGCAGCTGCAGTAAGCAACAAATACATCTAATTATTAAAATGCTGCAATATTCAAGCAAAATAGATATGAACCTTGCTCTATGAAAACAGGATTTAAAGCATGTACATCCTGTTTTCAGATTAGCCTGTGCAGTCCACACGGGCTAATTCAGACTGCACAGACTAATCAGGGACGACACTTTCAGCCTAAAGTTGATTTTTGCTAAGAATAGACTTTCTTTTAAATGCCTTAAAAGCAGAAAATGTCTTCCCTGATTAGACTGTATAGACTTCACATTGTAATCTGGGAAACACTTTACACTCATGCCATTAGCCCAGTTAATAGTCTGTATAGACTCCACATTGTAATCTGGGACACACTTTACACACATGCCATTAGCCCAGTTTTCCAAGAGTGAGGCTCAAATGAGTCGAGTTCTGAGGAAACCGGGCTTAAAGCATGTGCGTAAAGTGTCGTCCCAGATTAGCCTGTGCAGACTGCACAGGCTAATCTGGGACGACAATTTACACACATGCCATTAGCCCAGTTTTCATATAGGGAGGCTCATATGTTACAATAACTTGATCTGGGCTAGTATTCACCTGCCTTTCTAAGAAATTAAGTGAATCCTGACATTGGGAATTAAATTGTTACTGTTGTACTCCTTAAAGGAAGTTAATTTGAATTTTACTCAGCAGTATCAACTGTCTTTTCTATCATTTTATATTTAGAATGATGTGTAAATAGCATTTTCATCTTTGGAAATTATTAATGAGAAGTATAATTTCTCATGCCTTTGTCTAACTAGAAATGAGAACAAGCATTCCCCCACATTCCACTTTGTTTCATAACTCGAAAAATGTCAAAAAAATATGTAGGTGCACAAATTCACATTATGGTTAATATATTTGTGGGGTTTAATCCCTCTTGTCGCAATAGTTCCCAAGATGGCCCTAGACCCCTCACATGTGTAAAAGGGCATGACCAGTCGCCTTGGGGAAGGGGACCACTTGATGATCTTACACACTTAATATTTGAGCCTTGACACTTGCAGGTTCAAAAAATACTTTTTGAAATAATACGAATGTAACCTTGTACATAGTTTTACATTTATATACAAGACATCGCATTCTAAATAGCCCAAATTACTCCTTGTCTGTACATGGTACAAGTTGACCTACTTAAATGCTTAGTGATTCTCAAATCCATGCTGACTATGACATATAAAGATTAAAAACAAACCAAAAGAGCGAACACACAGAATCCAAACAAAAAAGTGTTCCGCGGTCGGAGACATATGCCCCCCCCAAGCGTGGCCTTGACCGCAACCTTGACCTTTGACCTAGTAACCTGAAAATCAATAGAGGTCATCTGCCAGTCATGATCAATGTACCTATGAATTTTCATGATCCTAGGCCTAAGCGTTCTTGAGTAATCATCCGGAAACCATTTGGGGGATGGACCGACGGACAGACCGACATGTGCAAAACAATATACCCCCTCTTCTTCGAAGGGGGGGGCATAAATATTACATTGTAAGAAGAATGACATCTAATCTAAGGAGTTTTTTCAAGTAACTTACCTTTGATATTATATAAAACGTTGTATATAAAAGCAAATTGCCAATAAATATTGCCAGCAAGTAGCTGGCAAAGTCTTTCCCCCCACTCTTCACTATGCCGTAGATGGCTCTGAAAGAACAAAGGTGGATTAGTGACTGAGGCCTAAAGACCACCATACAAATGACAGATAAGTAAACAACGCATGTACATTGGTGACTCTGCCACACAAATGAATAATAAATTTACAAAGGATATAGAACTAAGGTTTGGTGGGGCATTTGTGAGGTAATTATTTAAATAATTGAATGATCACTATCAGTTTGTACATCAACCCTTTTCAATATCCACCTGACAGCAAACTTTTAATGTAAATTTTGATGACTTAAAGTCAAACTTAATGTTGTTGTTATTTTTTTTATTGAAAATGACGATAAAACCCAGCCTAAGAAATAATTCTACACTGTACTTACATTCCAAAATTTACGATGTTTCCAATGATGAGAAGTATCAATCGATTCTGAAAGTAAAATAACAGAATAACAAACACTCATTTAAAAGTCAGATAACATGAAAAAAGTTGCAAACTTACGTTCCCATAGATAAACAATCATAGCATCCTATACATTTCAGAAAGTATTATTTACCAAACCCTTGTTATATGCCATTTTTACTTATACTGAAAATTTTGTCACATATTTTTTTAAACAATGGTCATTCATATTTGAGATTTTTACATGAAAAAATGGAAGTTATTAAAACTTAAAATGGACTGATTAAATTGACTTTTATTACAAAATTGTTATTGCTACATAAAAACAAAATCACGTATGTTTAAGAATTGCACTTTTAGAAATAGCATTCAGACAATATGCAAGATTTTGAAACAAAGAAAAACCTTATGTTTAAGAAATGAAATCTTGATTCGAGTATCCCTCTTCGAAAACGGTGTTTAATGCATGTGAATTAAGTGTTGTCCCAGATTAGCTTAAGCAGTCCAAACAGGCTAACCAGGGATGACACTTTTCGCTTTTATGGCATTTTGCATATAAACGAAGTCTCTTCTTACAAAAAAAAATCCAAGGTGGAAAGAGTTGTCCCTGATAAGACTGCATGGACTTCACAAGCTTATCTAGATGCCTACACATTGAGCCCCGTTTTCCCTGAGCGAGACTCAATGTTATCTTTGTTCACATCATTAAAGCCATTGCACGCTCTTAGACTGGAGTAGAGCTAAACATGTTGTTACCATACAGACTGGACTAAAGATATTTTAACCATACAGACTGGACTAAAGATATTTTAACCATACAGACTGGACTAAAGATATTTTAACCATACAGACTGGACTAAAGATATTTTTACCATACAGACTGGACTAAAGATATTGTTACCATACAGTCTGGACTAAATATATTTTAACCATAAAGACTGGACTAAATATGTTATTGTTATATAGAATGGACTAAGATGTTGTTACCATAGAGAGTGGACTAAAGATGTTGTCACCGTATAGACAGGAGTAAAGATATTGTTACCATATAGACTGGACTAAAGATAGTGTTACCATATAGACGGGAGTAAAGATATTGTTACCATATAGACTGGACTAAAGATATTGTTACCATATAGACTGGACAAAAGATGTTGTTACCATATAGACTGGATTAAAGTTGTTGTTACCATATAGACTGGACTAAAGATATTGTTACCGTATAGACTGCACTAAAGATGTTGTTACCATATAGACTGGATTAAAGATATTGTTACCATATAGACTGGACTAAAGCTGTTGTTACCATATAGACTGGACTAAAGCTGCTGTTACCATATAGTCTGGACTAAAGATATTGTTACCATATAGACTGGACTCAAGATATTGTTACCATATAGACTGGACTAAAGATGTTGTTACCATATAGACGGGAGTAAAGATATTGTTACCGTATAGACTGGACTAAAGATGTTGCTACCATATAGACTGGACTAAAGATATTGTTACCATATAGACTGGACTAAAGCTGTTGTTACCATATAGACTGGACTAAAGCTGTTGTTACCATATAGACTGGACTAAAGCTGTTGTTACCATATAGACTGGACTAAAGCTGTTGTTACCATATAGACTGGACTAAAGCTGTTGTTACCATATAGACTGGACTAAAGATATTGTTACTATATTGACTGGACTAAAGCTGTTGTTACCATATAGACTGGACTAAAGCTGTTGTTACCATATAGACTGGACTAAAGCTGTTGTTACCATATAGACTGGACTAAAGCTGTTGTTACCATATAGACTGGACTAAAGCTGTTGTTACCATATAGACTGGACTAAAGCTGTTGTTACCATATAGACTGGACTAAAGCTGTTGTTACCATATAGACTGGACTGAAGATATTGTTACCATATAGACTGGACTAAAGCTGTTGTTACCATATAGACTGGACTAAAGCTGTTGTTACCATATAGACTGGACTAAAGCTGTTGTTACCATATAGACTGGACTAAAGCTGTTGTTACCATATAGACTGGACTAAAGCTGTTGTTACCATATAGACTGGACTAAAGCTGTTGTTACCATATAGACTGGGCGACTGCATTTGATCCAGTCTGATATCAACAGCAACCACAGCCGATGACAGAGGTTGCGATCTGCAACATGGGACAGCGTAATGTATTTATGAACATATTTGAACTTAAATCTTCAATACGGCCACATTTAACACATATAGAGGGTGTTGATGTGATTTCCCCCAAAAAAAATATTAATAATTGTACATGTAGTTCAACCAGCAAATAAACAAAAAGAGGCAAAGTTCATAACACACTGTTTTAATTTATTGTTCTCCAAATATATTTATCAGACATTCCAAATTGTTGTTTATAGGTAAATAAACAACAATATAAAAAGAATCCCCTATCAAAATAAAAAAATAGCTATGCTTTTCCTATTTAAATCTAAACAAAATCAAAAGGTTTTTCATTTACAAAATTGATGTGTTTTCTATTGGACATATTCATAAGGTGCATTATAACCTGTCACTATAAGAGCTAATACCATCTGTTTTATTGTTCTTAGGGTACCATGATACTGACCTACTCTCCATCTGCCCATATAGTAGATGTGGACACTCAGTAGAAGGGAGACAAACATGTAGGCAATGGCAAATAGGATCCAGAAAATATTGTTACCATACACCTGTAATTGAACAATTATTAAATTTAAAAAAATCAATAAACAATCTCAAGGCAGTAATGATCCTATATCCAGTATATAGTAAAGTACAGTTTTCATTTTAATTTAAAACATAATCAAATTTATAAATTAATTTATAGCCTTAAACAAACACTCTTTGGTATTTAGTAAGTTAATATTAAATCAATCAAACTAATGACCTTCAGCTTTAATTCTTACAAACCAACTCCAAAGCATCCCTTATATGTTTTATCTTTAGCATAATGCAAACCTATGGCAACACATTTCACAAAGACTGTTCTGGAGTCTGTAGTCATTTTCTAATGTACATAAATTCTGTCTCATCAACGAAATTGTTAAGGAACCATACATAAAATATGACTACATACATAAGTATTTTGTAGACAATAAACTTAGTAACATAGTCTGACAAAAAAATCATGACATAATTTTCACACGTTCTTTCAGCAGAAGTAAACATCAAATAACCAATGTAGATTTATTATAACCCTTCTCTAACCACTCCTATCACACCATTACCACTCCTATCACACCCTTACCACTCCTACCACACTCTTACCACCCCTATAACACCCTTACCACTCCTATCACACCCTTACCACTCCTATCACACCCTTACCACTTCTGTTACAAAATTAACCAACCCTATCACACCCTTACCACTAATTTCACACGCTTACCACCCCTATCACACTCTTACCACTCCAGTCACACCCTTATCACTCAAATCACACCCTTACCACTCCAATCACACTCTTACAACTCCAGTAACACCCTTACCACCCCAATCACACCCTTACCACTCCTATCACACCCTTACCACTCCTATCACACCCTTACCACTCCTATCACACCCTTACCACTCCTATCACACCCTAACCACTCTTATCACACCCTTACCACTCCTATCACACCCTTACCACTCCTATCACACCCTTACCACTCCTATCACACCCTTACCAATCCTATCACACCCTTACCACTCCTTTCACACCCTTACCACTCCTATCATACCCTTACCACTCCTATCACACCCTTACCACTCCTATCACACCCTTACCACTCCTATCACACCCTTACCACTCCTATCACACCCTTACCACTCCTATCACACCCCTACCACTCCTATCACACCCTTACCACTCCTATTACACCCTTACCACTCCTATTACACCCTTACCACTCCTATCACACCCTTACCACTCTTATCACACCCTTACCACTCCTATCACACCCTTACCACTCCTATGACAGCAATGATGATGATTGCCGCCATGACAAGGTACGAGGAGTGAGCCTTGGCGCTGATGTCTGGGTGTCTGTTCTGGTAGATCTTCAAGATGCACAGGCAGGCCATGATGTACATGAACGATGTGTCTGCAAGCAGAGACATGCGAGGTACTGCCAACTCTTGAAAGTTTTTGTATCTCTGTGATCTGCTTTAAGTGTGATTGTTTAAAATTAAAATGTCTTACTTTAAGAACATAAACATCATTCTTAGGTAATGGATTTGCTTAGGACATCCTTTTTTCAACTAAAATTTACCTATTACTATTATACAATACAAGAGCTGTCAGAAGACAGCACGCTCGACTTTTCGAGTGCTTGACAGTATAACGTAAGCCATCATGGGGAAATTGTTAATATTCAGTAAGGTAAAGGTAATATAGTCATATGCTAAGTGAAAGAAAGGACCATAATTAAAACATATTGATCCCTTATGTTTTAAAGGAGTTGTACTTTATAGACGATTCTGAGTTCAGGTATATTTTAAACAATCTATTGAACATTTGTGAAGACCTAAAACAAACTAATAAGATTTTATTTCAAGTTTTATCGTAATAGCATGGGTGGGATGGTTGGACGTTCTTTGAAAATGAAATAAATAAATATTTGTGTGTGTTTTTTTACCATGTTTAAAAAAAATTGTAATAGGGGGGTGGAAGGGTGGAGAAGGGGGTATAATGTGGGTGTGTGGTAATCTATTAGATGATCTTTCAATAGAAGCAATAGGTCAAAGTGGGGCATGGGGGATGGTTTGGGTGGAGTCCATTGTGGTTTGTCAGGTAAGTGTTATTTTGTCAAAGTATGAATCAAATCTGATCATAAATAAAGAAGTTATGGCAATTTGAGCAACATTTTTCAAATATAAAATAATAAAAAAAAATATTTGTGCTTTTTTTAACATGTTTAAAAAAAAAATTGTGGGGGTGGTGGAGAGGTGGAATAATGTGGGGATGTGGTCATTTATATGATGATATTTCAAAAATAAAATTGTTTTGTCAAAGTATGAATCAAATAAGAAGTACTGGCAATTTAAGCAAAATGTATTTATTTGACCTTCAGATTCAAGGTCATTCAAAGGTCAAGGTCAAATTCAACTTGCCAGGTACAGTACCCTCATGATAGTAAGAAAGTATCTGAAGTTTGAAAGCAATAGCCTTGATACTTTAGAAGTAAAGTGCATCTAAACACAAAAGTTAACAAAATATTCAAAGTTACTGAGTCAAAAAAAGGGCCATAATTCCGTCAAAATAACAACCAGAGTTATGCAACATGTCCTGTAGAGTCCCCTTATGACAGTTAGCGAGTGCTTCAAGTCTGAAAGCAATATCTTCTATAATACTTTAGGAGTAAATTGGACCAAAACACAAAACTTAACCAAATTTTCAATTTTCTAAGTATAAAAGGGGCCATAATTGTGTCAAAATGACAATCAGAGTTACATAACTTTGCCTGCAAAGTCCCCGTATGATAGTAAGTGTTGCAAGCATGAAAGCAATAGCTTTGATACTTTAGGAATAAAGTGGACCTCAACAAAACTTACCAGGGCAAGTAGTATAGCTCTCATTTTTCTTCGAAAAGTAGAGCTAATAAATAAGTTGTTTTCATATAAATGATTGTATTCAACTAAAATTAACATGTTGACTACTGTACACTACATATAGGATCTGGCAAGAGTTGTCTCTTCTTACCATATTTCATTAAAAGAGTTCAGGAATTATGTTAGTCAGCAAGCCTTTGGCAAGCTAACTAATGAGTTTTCTGGACGAATTTAATGAATTTTTATATGAAATCACAACAAGTGTCAGATCTTTTTCATCACATGCTTTTAAATGAGCAAATAAAATAAATATGTAAGCAAACATTATGATTAATCCCGAATGATGTTTACATTTCTTGACAAAAGATTTATGTCCACTAAAAGACCCTAATTTTCACAAATTCATACTGGCTTAAATCCTTACACTTTTGCTGGTTTGTGACAAATTTGTCAAGAAAACTGATTATAAGTCGATTTTAATTCTTAGCTTAAGACAAAATATCAGTAAAAACTAGGGATGAAGAGGTTAACTGGTTAACCCGTTAACCTACCAGAACGACCAGTTAACCGGTTACATTTCGGGAAAAGGTTAACCTGGAAAATAATGTTATTACATTTTTTTCTTTCAATATTTTTTTTCTTTTTTTATAATGCAATTTATAAGATTTTACGTTTTGCGCTTGACATACTGCCAATTTACGCTTGCGACTAGTAAGAACAACATGCCGCACCATCGACGATAGTAAATAACGTGTCAGCAAACAAGGTAATCAAGTAATAAAGTAGTACCTTTGTGGTAACAAACAGGGGTTACCTTTTAATAATTGGCACTTGTTTGTTTAACTCGCGAAAATTTAACTAGCGAACTGCGGGCAGTTGGGGACTAAGAGCGCAGACGCAATAAACACGTTTTTCAAACTCGCAATAAAATTCAGTTGAGACATTGGACAAAAACATATTTTATAGGTCTTGCATTGGATGACTTATTTTGATGTTTGTTAACCAATATCCAACACTGATTGCTCACGAAAATAAAGTATTTATAAGTAACAGTTTGATCAAGAATTGTATTTGTAGTTATAATATTGTAGAGTTTACGTCTTATTTGTTTTCTCAGAAATTAAAATCATTGTTAGTTATTTACGTAATCAATGAAGCCACCACTACCGTCTGAGGCAAGTTTTATTTAAGAAAGCAAATAATTAAACTAATTTAATAAATTATTAATACACATTTATAATAAAATTAAAAGAGAACAAGAAACTGACGGAGACGGGTGATGCTCCCCAAAGGTTTTTTTTGTCACAATATTGCACTATATATTCAGATAAAAGGAAACGTCTTGAGGGGCATAACTTTGGACAAAATAATACGATGGATGGTTAAGCAACTTAAAATCTTTAAAGGGCCATAACTCTCTAAATAAATCATCTAACCAGAACCCACAAATAACATGCGCATCTCCTCAAGGTAGTTAAGCTTCCCATAAAGCTTCATTACTGAGAAATAGCCTGGACAAGAATTGCACTATATGTACAGTTAATGGAAAATTTCAAATGGCCATAACTCTGTGAAAAATCATCCGACGAGAACCGGCTGATAATATGCACATCTCCTCTTGGTAGTGAAGTTTCATTGAATTCCGGTCATTAGTTGCTGAGAAATAGCCCGGACAAGAATTGCACTATATGTACAGTTAATGGAAAATTTCAAAGGGCCATAACTCTGTGAAAAATCATCCGACCAGAACCCGCTGATAATATGCACATCTTCTTTTGGTAGTGAAGCTTCCCATAAAGTTTCATTGAATTCCTGTCATTAGTAGCTGAGAAATAGCCCGGACAAAAATTGTGCACGGACGGACGGACAGACGGACACATGGACGAAGCGGTGACTAAATGCTCCCCCCCAAATTCTTTTTGAAGGAGCATAATAAACCAAGAAACACCCCATTTGTGAGCGATACGATGCGAACGTAATGTAAGCGGCCCAACCAAAAATAAGTTAATGACACGTGAAAATGAACATTGTTTAATTCTTTAATTTTTTACTCATGTTCTTTTACGCAAGACAAAAATTAATATATAGCAAACATTTACAAAATTATTAAATAAATGTTACAAGACATTTTATTAAGAAACAGACATGTTATCAACGCAAGCGATCTCAAATTACTTTCGTTTCTATAGAGAGTACAGGTACGAGCGGTATACATGTACTTTAACATTTTAACTACTTAAGGTATATCGGTTAACCGGTTACTAACCGGTTACGGCAAAAGGTTAACCGGTAAATGGTTTTTTGTAACCTCTTGCATCCCTAGTAAAAACTGCCTGCTTAACATTACTGTAGGTGTACAATGTGTTTAACAAAGCACTGTAACGTACAGAAATAAAAAAGTCAAGAACTAAAATTTGAAAACACTCCTAAATTGATGTAATTAAAAAATCATAAATATAAATAAACAGTAAGCTATAAATTGAAAATAAGCATTAAATTATTTCTTCCATAATCAACTATTTCATTGTTTCTTCATTCAAATTGTTCCAAGTGATGCTTTATGATAAGTTTTGTTTTTTATTTCAACTCCTATATGTTTATTTTCAAATGTACCAAGATGATTAGAACAATTGCCAGTTTCTATCTGCATCAATCAATACCATTGTATAAAAGGTCTTGATCACTGAATCACATTCGTTTTTGGTTCTTGACCTAAAGTTCTGTCCTGATTTACGTAACTTTTACTTCTAAGTTTAGAAAAAAAACTTTGTTTTGTTGGTTATTTTTTATGTCTTTGAGTCAATGTCAGTAAATTGTTTAGTTACATCATATCTACATCTAGCATACATCTTTGTAATCCAAAATTATTTAAAACCAATTAGATAAAGGGACGTTCTCACAGAATTTGGCATGTATTGAAGTTTGTCATATAATCCTTTAAATTTGATGAATGTAAACAATGAAACTAAATAGCTTCTGTAAAAAACTAGAATACAATTACAGAAAAAAAAGTACTACGCAACTGGGCTCGAACCACTGACCCTTGGAGTTTAAGTCTAGCACTGAAACCACTCGGCCATCACTGCTAATACGATGACTGGTGTTTTTTATACATTATATATGCAATTCTCATAATGTCACAAAATACAACGATAAAAACAAAACTCTGCAAATTATTCCATTGTTTCTAATTTGTAACGCTTTCTAATTTTCAGCTTTTTAAATCGTCAAGAAATGTATTTAAGAAATAGTAAACCCCACTGAGGTCCCTATGGCATTATAGTGACCAGCCAGGCAGCCACAAACCGTATATGGACGGAAGCCGTAGGCTGAGGTCCATATACAGTTTTTGGCTGCCTGGCTGGTCACTATAATGCCATTGGGACCGAAGTGGAGTTTACTATTTCTTATATTACACCGAAGAGTGTCCCCTGTATCATTGTACAGTGTTTTACCGGCTTTCCGTACTTTTATTTTTCATGAAGCTGAATGCGCAAACGATGACATATATCGTGTGACGTAGTTTCTCTGATGAAACATTCCAGTTGGAGTTAAATTCTCTGGATGTCGGACGTGGTGTTTTTTTAACAGTTAGTTATTTGTTTACGGCATCGAATGAATGCAAACCGTATTTCGGATTGTGTGTTTATCATACATAAGGTAAACTTCGATAGGAATACAATAAAATAGTGTTATTTAAAATAAGTTTCGATAAAGGGTTGGAGGAATAGAAAATGGAAGTGAATATCGTTTCGACTTTATTGTTATAAACATTGGATTAACTTGGCATTGAGATAAGCGTTTCGTTTATTCTAAATTAAGTTGTTGTTTTTAACTCTTGTTAAAGCTGAAATAGTGTCAATGCTGTTCAATAAAACACTTCAACACAGTGCACATTTAGTGGTATGTAACCCCGAACGGTCCATATACAAAAATAGTGATCGGTCCATATACTATTAGGTTCCTCTATCGCATTTTATAGGCTGAAACCGGTCATATAGATATAGAAGGACCAATATCTCTGAGGTGTTATATATAATGGATATTTTAGAGCATGGTCAATGTGCAGTATAAGGGACGCTATTTCTTTATTCAATACCATGACAAAAACACATGTTAACTTAATTCAACAGGCATTTTGTGAGCATTTTATGTTAACAGTTTCATTATTATAATGTTCTGGGAACGATTTATTTTAATTAAGATACCAACTATTTCTGAAATCAAAAGTAGGTCTTTTACTCGATGTACTATATTTCGGATATGTTTAAATTCGGACTTATAAAAATAGTGATATTTATGTGTTAATTTGTTGTTGATAGTTTGTAAAATTATGTTTTGTGTTATTTCAGACAACAAGAATGGATGGTGGCAATTATCCTGGGCCTTTCTGTCAAGAAATAGATGTGAAAAATATTCATTTAATTGAACCTGGAAATCAACCACCACAGCTAACAGAAAACCTTTTCACAATGGGTGTTATTTTAGAATTTGTGAAATTTGATAATAGATAGAAGTTGATGTATATCATGTCCAAATGACCAAATGTAACTGTTTAACAATTTGAATTGAGATGCTTTATTTTCTGATGTTTGATTTATTTTTCCTTTCAGATGTGTATATTTGTGTGAATCTGGGTTTTAATAAATAATTCGAAAGCATTTATGCAGCATACTGTTAAAGTATTATTAACATTATTATATTATGTATCAAGTGGATTTTTTTTAATTTATATAAAATAAATTTTATTAAGACTTATGAAGGTACTTATTGTTTTTTATTTATTAACATACTTCTAAAAGTAATAAAAAATATAGTCAATGCCATTATTCATAAATGTAGTAAGGTTCCTTAAATGATTGTCCTTATTAATAAAGTCGGAATTACTGGCGGTTTTCACACCACGATAAAGAAGCGACAACTTTTTTTGGACCAGTGAAACCCGTTACCAAAATGTGAAATGGCCCCTTTAAAACTAATGTATACATGCAAAAACATGCAAATGTACACTCCTTAACATGTAATACTTGCAAAAGATTGTAAACTAAATTGTTTAAATGATTTTTTTCCCTTGGATTTTAGTTATTTTCACCACCAAGTTTGCTGTGTGCCCTTATAGGGTCAGCCTTGTAAGCAATTTGTCCTGGGTTTGAACCCCACTAAGTGACCGTAATAAGGATCTTTTGAAAGACAAGAAGTACTGGTTCAACCCAGGAAGTCGCTCTGGGAAAACTGGGCTTAATGCATGTGTGAAGTGTCTGCACACCATCCTTTTCTGTTGCATTTTTCGTTTAAAAGAAGTCTATTTTTGGCGAAAATCAAGTTTAGGCAGTAAGTGTTGTCCCTGATTAGCCTGTTCAGACTGCACATGATAATCAGGGACGACACTTTACGCACATGCATTAGCCCCCTTTTCCCAGAACACTTCTCATATTATTTCAATGAACATGTTAGAATGATATTGCATACCAAACTGGAAGTTTGAGACTGTGGGACACACATGGTAACAGGCACTCATGATTCCCTCGATACACAGGGCCAGTCCCATGGCATAGAACAGGCCGAAGTGTTGTGGTATCCCGTACAGCTGAAAAACGTTGTGCACAGGATAATAAGGTACGACACTTTCTGCTGATATGGTATTTCTCATTTTAAGGAAGCCCTTTCTAAGCAAAGTCCAGTTTAGGCGGAAAATGTTGTCCCTGATTAGCCTGTGTAGATGCAGACTGCATTAGGTCCCAATTACCAACAGTAAGACTCAAATAAGCTTCTGTTAAATGAAATAACACAATTGAATCGTGTTCTGAGAAAACTGGGCATAATGCATGTGCGTAAAGTATTGTCCCAGATTAGCCTGTGCAATCCACACAGGCTAATAAGGGACAACACTTTCCACTTTTATGACATTTTGCATTTAAATGAAGTCTCTTCTTTGCAAAAATCCAATTTAGGCGGAAAGTGTCGTCCCTGATTAGCCTGTGCGGACTGCACAGGCTAATCTGGGACGACACTTTACGCACATGCATTATGCCCATTTTTCTCAGAACACGACTCAATTGTATGCTGAGGTATGGTTGAAAATAACATTATAATAATTATGCTAATTTCAAAGGCTATTTAGTGTAACAAATTATTTAAAATGCTGTAATCCATTTTACTTATTAGCATAACTGTTTCGCACATATTTTAATCAAACCATTATAAGTATCACTATATGTGAATTTTCTGTATTTAATAAAGAAAATGACAGGATTGGCATAATCACAATTGGCATAATTGCAATTCAACTTTGTGTAAACAAAGAGTTAAGCAGTATTTACATTTTTGAAAGCACAAAGTAAACAGTTCACCTTTTGTTGGTCATTGCTTTTTTGTACTGCCTTCCTATGAAGATATTCCCTGAAAGCATCACAAAAAAATAGCATCAGTCTCCATAGGATGACATATGCCCCCTATAAACGCTTTGATAGAAGTTATGAGCATTTTTCCAAACCTAAACGCAGATTTCAAAACCTAAACGCGGACCCTAAGTTCAAGGTCAAGGTCAAAGGGGTCAAAATTTGTGTGGAAAGGCCTTGTCCATATACACATGCATACCAAATATGAAGGTTACATCTGAAGCGACATAAAAGTTTTGAGCATTTTTCGAAACTAAACGGACAGACAGACAGACAGACAGACGGACCGACAGACGGACAGTGCGATCACTATATGCCCTCCTTCAGGGGCATAAAAACATATTGCCAAAAAACATATACAAAGGTAACAATTTCTTTCCTTGATCAATTCTGAAATGAGCAAGTAAATATTAGTAGGTAGCAAACAGTCCCATAGACAAAACACAGTCAGCAGAAAGATACTGATAAGTAGACAGTCAGCTGAGATATTGACAAGTAGACAGTCAGCAGAGAGATATTGACAAGTAGACAGTCAGCAGAGAGATATTGACAAGAAGACAGTCAGCAGAGAGATATTGAACAGTACGCAGTCAGCAGAGGGATATTGACAAGTACACAGTCAGCTGAGATATTGACAAGTAGACAGTCAGCCGAGAGATATTGACAAATAGACAGTCAGCAGAGATATTGACAAGTAGACAGTGAGCAGTGAGATACTGACAAGTAGACAGTCAGCTTAGATATTGACAAGTAGACAGTCAGCTGGCTGAGATATTGCCAAGTAGATAGGCAGCAGAGAGATACTGACAAGTAGGCAGTCAGCAGAGAGATATTGACAAGTAGACAGTCAGCAGAGAGATATTGACAAGTAGACAGCCAGCAGAGAGATATTGACAAGTAGACAGCCAGCAGAGAGATATCGACAAGTACACAGTCAGCAGAGAGATATTGACAAGAAGACAGTCAGCAGAGAGATATTGACAAGTACACAGTCAGCAGAGAGATATTGACAAGTAGACAGTCAGCAGAGAGATATTGACAAGTAGACAGTCCGCAGAGACATACTGACAAGTAGACAGTCAGCAGAGAGATATTGACAAGTAGCCAGTCAGCAGAGAGATATTGACAAGTAGACAGTCAGCAGAGAGATATTGACAAGTAGACAGTCAGCAGAGAGATATTGACAAGAAGACAGTCAGCAGAGAGATATTGACAAGTAGACAGTCAGCAGAGAGATATTGGCAAGTAGACAGCCAGCAGAGAGATATTGACAAGTAGACAGCCAGCAGAGAGATATCGACAAGTACACAGTCAGCAGAGAGATATTGACAAGTAGACAGTCAGCTGAGATATTGACAAGTAGACAGTCAGCTGAGATATTGACAAGTAGACAGTCACCAGAGAGATACTGACAAGTAGACAGTCAGCAGAGAGATATTGACAAGTAGACAGTCAGCAGAGAAATATCGACAAGTACACAGTCAGCAGAGAGATATTGACAAGTACACAGTCAGCAGAGAGATATTGACAAGTAGACAGTCAGCAGAGAGATATTGACAAGAAGATAGTAGGCAGAGACAAACTGACAAGTAGACAGTCAGCAGAGAGATATTGACAAGTAGACAGTCAGAAGAGAGATATTGACAAGTAGACAGTCAGCAGAGAGATATTGACAAGTAGACAGTCAGCAGAGAGATACTGACAAGTACACAGTCAGCAGAGAGATATTGACAAGTAGACAGTCAGCAGAGAGATGTTGACAAGTAGACAGTCAGCTGAGATATTGACAAGTAGACAGTCAGCTGAGATATTGACAAGTAGACAGTCACCATGGAGATACTGACAAGTAGACAGTCAGCAGAGATATTGACAAGTAGACAGTCAGCAGAGAGATATCGACAAGTACACAGTCAGCAGAGAGATATTGACAAGTAGACAGTCAGCAGAGAGATATTGACAAGTAGACAGTCAGCAGAGAGATATTGACAAGTAGATAGTAGGCAGAGAGATATTGACAAGCAGACAGTCAGCAGAGAGATATTGACAAGTAGACAGTCAGCAGAGAGATATTGACAAGTAGACAGTCAGCAGAGAGATATCGACAAGTACACAGTCAGCAGAGAGATATTGACAAGTACACAGTCAGCAGAGAGATATTGACAAGTAGACAGTCAGCAGAGAGATATTGACAAGAAGATAGTAGGCAGAGACAAACTGACAAGTAGACAGTCAGCAGAGAGATATTGACAAGTAGACAGTCAGAAGAGAGATATTGACAAGTAGACAGTCAGCAGAGAGATATTGACAAGTAGACAGTCAGCAGAGAGATACTGACAAGTACACAGTCAGCAGAGAGATATTGACAAGTAGACAGTCAGCAGAGAGATGTTGACAAGTAGACAGTCAGCTGAGATATTGACAAGTAGACAGTCAGCTGAGATATTGACAAGTAGACAGTCACCATGGAGATACTGACAAGTAGACAGTCAGCAGAGATATTGACAAGTAGACAGTCAGCAGAGAGATATCGACAAGTACACAGTCAGCAGAGAGATATTGACAAGTAGACAGTCAGCAGAGAGATATTGACAAGTAGACAGTCAGCAGAGAGATATTGACAAGTAGATAGTAGGCAGAGAGATATTGACAAGCAGACAGTCAGCAGAGAGATATTGACAAGTAGACAGTCAGCAGAGAGATATTGACAAGTAGACAGGCAGCAGAGAGATATTGACAAGACGACAGCCAGCAGAGAGATATTGACAAGAAGACAGTCAGCAGAGAGATATGACAAGTAGACAGTTATCAATTAATGCTTGAGTTGAACAATCATCAGTTTAAATTTGTTGTGGTTAAAACAAAGCAAATGTTTACAAAATCCAATCGATTAACAGTAAATCTTTGGACAAACAACAGATGTGTGCGGCTATAAATTGAGCCTTGTTTTGGGAAAACTGGGCTTTATGCATGTGCGCAAAATGTTGACCCAGATAAGCCTTTGCAATCTCCACAAGCTAATCAGGGGCGACACTTTAGGCTTATTTGCTATTCTTTGTATAAAGGAAGTCTCTTCCTAGTGAAAATCCAGTGTAGGCTGAAAATGTCCTCTCTGATTAGCCTGTGGAGACTTCACAGGCTAATCTGGGACAACACTTTACCTAAACAAATTAAGTCCAGTTTTCCCTAAAATACGTTTCAATTGCCCTAAACTGGTTAATTGCAGGTAATCAAGGGATACAGCTCTGCCAGAAGATTGTTAACATACCTCCTGTAGACAAGAATCAGGAAGAGAATCCCCAACATCATGTAGCCGATGTTACTGAAGATATTGTTGAAGGCACTGACCTGTCCCAACGGATGCATACAAACAAAGTTGTAGTAGCAGATATCTTGGTTCCCTGTGAAGTTTAGCACCTGCCGCCAGAACAAAAATAATACAGCATTGAATAACTGATTATTGGAGCTGAATGTTTGCTCCTTCAGTCTACCGCTCCAATTACAATTTTGACCCTTTGCGGTACCCTACAAAAATCCAATTTATTTAATTTAAGACCTTTTGTAATAGATACAAGTTTTAAAGGCTTACATTCAAAATGTAAACTATTGATGAGTAGCAAACAGCAAAAAACCTGAACAACCTGCATAAAGCCATATTCACTTTGCCTCTGAGAGTGAAATGGTTGAACACTGTATGTTTTATGGCTAACCCTTTACCACTTAGATATGTATTTTCACGCATGTGTAGTCCCTTAGAAAGTTTTATTTAATTTAAGACCTTTCTTACTAGATTCAATTTGTTAAGGCTTCATTTCCAAACCTTAGATACTGATGATCAGCGAACAGCATAAAAGAAGTTACTCGCAGGCTGTTCTGGTTGAATGCTGTTTGCAAAAGCCATTTTCACTTTGCTTCTTATGGGGGAAAGCCAGTCATCCAGTAAATGTTTAGCATCAAATCAATAATTATAATAAAAATTCACAAGCTTTTAAATAGTAGTCATGTGTCAAACCAGGTTGTATTACCTATTTTGACGTCATATATATGTGACATCACAACTTCATTCTCAACTTGTACAATATTTAGGGAATTAGTGAATGAAATAGATTATATAGGTCGTATAGATATGGTTACTCAGGAATTGTGTATATGTTGGGGATATGGCATTATGCATATGTAATTAAATTGTCATTAAATTACAATAGGAGTTTGTCTTTGTGACGTATATTGAACAAAAGAAAGAAATATTATATTGAAGTCATTTAGACAGTAACATGGATTTTAAAATAGACCAGCTCAAAAGAATTATTTCTTTGTAATTGTCTTGTATTATACAGTACAAAATGTGTATGCTGTTATACTTCCACACAAATGCTAAGATGTGTTTATGGATATGAAGGTTTTTATTTAATACTAGATAGAATATAGTAAAAGCAATAAATTCTGCATTTCATTAGTTTTATATGTAAATTTTCAACAAATATATTCAGAAATGTAAAATCAAATAAGAAAGTTATATTACATTTAGCACTTTACAGGGCTCACGCTGGGCTCCAATTTTAGGGAGAAGTGACTTCTCCCTGGACACTGATTTAAGGAGAATTGCGGAGACTTTAAGGAGAAATTGAGAGACTTGGACACAAGGGTTTGCGTGTAGGGCGTTACAACACATATATGTGATAGTAATATTAGACACAACAGATATGACAATTTTTCTCTCTTTTTTTACAATGAATGTTGATACGATTTCATGCTCGAATATCTATTCTCTACGGTGATAGAAATATTATTAATTTTGGCATGTACAAAAAAAGCTTTATACGCAGACATGCTCGTATGCACATAATTTCGTAAACTTCCTGTCGTATTTAGCAAGACCATAGAGAAGAAAATATTAAAAGCAATCAACTAGATTAGTCAACAGAAATTTAGTGATAATGAACAAAGACGCGTCATAGACATTTATAATAAAAATAATTGTCCGTGGATAAATAAATTAATTGAGCAATAATGAACGAAGATGCACCATAGACATTTATAATAATAATAATCTCCAGCGGATACATAAAACACATCTACAAAACAAACTTATAGCCTTAGTTTACTGAACATACCTGCAGATCTTGCAGCGCCATAGACCAGTATTGTCTTTGACATACCAGTCAAACGAATCTTGACCGAGTGTTTAAGAGAATGTTCTCTTAAGTGAACCTTCACTTTCATCGTCAATTTGTCGCTTCGACCCTGGTTTGAGCTATTGACCATTTAGCCATGATTTTAGAGACATTGCAGTACGAGAAGTCGGTTTAGTTTCAGAACTACTAATGACCAAAAATAAATATTTTGCGACCATTGAAAATTAATTACAATAGCTAACGTTTCTTTTGTTTGCAAAACTCACCATCTGCCAGTCATGATCAATGTACCTATGAAGTTTCATGATCCTAGGCGTAAGCATTCTTGAGTTATTATCCGGAATCCATCTGGTGGACGGACCAACCGACCAACGGACCGACCGACATGTGCAAAACATGATACCCCCTCTTCTTGGAAGGGGGGCATAATAAAGAAAGAATAAAATCAGCACCGGCAGTTTTTTTAAATAAGCATATCATTTGAATTAATAGTGTTAAACATAGCAGAGTTCAAAGTATTTAAAGTTTGCATTTAATTTGGACAAACACATGCAAATCAAGATTTCTCAAAAAGCGTGCTTATTAGTCATTAAGCTCCATAACGGATATAATTACAAAAAGCACCCTAAACACTCACCTTTTGATAGGTCATCACCAGCTGAATTACTGGCAGGCCATAGAAGATGGCTATGGTTAACAGGCTCCTGTAAATAATTGGCAGAAACAGATCAATTATGGTGCACTAAAGAGTATCTCTTATATCAATCACATGTTGATTGCTTTATTCAACCGTCCGTTGAACCTCGAAAATGGCATATATGCGTACGGTTGTGTTTACGAATTTCTTAAACATATATCGTCATTAATGTTCAAGATTATTATTTTTTAAGTGATGATGCAATTTTATTGGATTATCGGATAAATGTGCACATAAGAAAAGCGGTATGTATACTGTTATCGATACGATTCGGTTTATATGCATGTATTTGCGTCAACACAGCATGGCAATATACATGACCTATATTATAGGCTATTCTATACCTGTTTTTTTTTATAGCGCCCTGCAGTAAATGAGCTCAAAACCTATAACGCGGATCCGTTATAACGCTGTTTCGCGGCTTGGACCCCATTGACCGCGCTATATTGGAGTTACAGTGTATAAGAGATACAAACTGGACACACAAAGTTTAATCTGGGCATAGAGCCAATGTAACTGACTTATTCCTTCTGTACAAGTCTGGATGACCTAAACATTTTAACAAAAACTCCTTTAAAGGATATACAAGATAAAGAAAGGAAAGAAAAAAATCAGTGATGCAAGAGGTTAACTGGTTAACCTACCGAAACGACCAGTTAACCGGTTACATTATCGGAAAAAGGTTAACCGGCAAAAAATATTTGATTATGTTTTTTTAATGGAATATTTTGTACGATGTTACTTTTTTGGCGTGACATACTGCCAACTTGCGCTGGCGACTAGTTAAAACAACATGGCACGCCATCGACGGTAATAAATAACGTGTCAACAATCAATGAAATAAAGCAATTCATCAATACCTTTGTGATAACAAATAGGGGGTACGTTTTGATAACTGACACTATTGTTTTTTTTGACTCGCTAAAATTTAACTAGCAAACTGTGGTTAGTGGGAGCTATTAGCAAAGACGTATTTGACACGTTTATTGAACTCGTGATAAAAAACAGTCGAGACATTGGACGGCTTATTTTGATGTTTTGTTAACCAATATCCAACACTGATGCTCGTGAAAATACCGTGTTTATGAGTAACAATTTTATCAAGAAACGCATTCGTAGTTAAATTCTTGTCGAGTTAACGTCATTTTTGTTTATCGAAATAAATATCATTATGATAATTTACTTCCAAAGATTCCACCATAACTGTCTGATGCAAGTTTTATTTAAACAAGAGATGTGTTCGTCAGAAACACAATGCCCCCTACTGCGCCGCTTTGAAATAAAATTTGGCAGGTATAGAAATTATCTCTCTTTAAAACTTATTACTTCCCTTGGATTTTGTCCAATCCAACCGGGGGGAGGGGGGGTCTGTAGACAGTCAAAAATGACCAAGTCAGACATCACTGACAACCAAGGGAGGCGGAAAACTACAACGGGCGAGGCATGATCAGGGGTGATAACCCCAAAAAAGGGTTAGGGTAAGGGTTAGGGTTAGGGATCGGGTTAGGGTAAGGGTTGGGTTTAGGCTAACCCAAAACCTAACCCGACCCCTAACACTAACCCAAACCCTAACCCTAACCCTCTAACCCCCCCTTGCGCAATACCATACCATGCCTCGCCCGTTGTAGTTTTCCTCCTCCCGACAACCAAGGCCTGTGGTTTATCAAAGAGATCATAGCCAGAGTTCATCATGTATCTATGGACATAAGTCCACAAGTATGTAATGAACCCTACCATTCACAAATTAGTACAGGAAAGAAACGATAATTATATCATTTAAAAAAAAACTTTGACAAATCAATCATTTGAGTTATAAATAATCAAAATAAAAAATCTGTACAGTAACTGTGAAAAGAACTTAAATTCTTGGTAAGGAAATATATAATCTGAGATTTATAATTATATAAATTACTCCCCATGAAAATAATTGTCTCTATTTTTAGTAGCAAATAATTAAAAGCCACTACCGTGACTGTAGATTCACCACTCAAAATGTGCAGCTCCATGAGATACACATGCATGCCAAATATGAAGTTGCTATGTTCAATATTGAATAATTATCTCCCTTTAAAGCTTATTACTTCCCTTGGATTTGTATTTTTGACCTTAGACCTTGAAGGATGACCTTGACCTTTTACCACAATGTGTTTGTCTGAAACACAATGCCGCCTACTGCGCCGCTTTGATTTATTTAACAAAAATAGATAATTTGGCAGGCAGGTGAGATAATTATGTCCATTTAAAGCTTATTACTTCCCTTGGATTTGTTTTTCGCTCCGTGACCTAGTTTTTGACCCTGCATCACCCATATTCGAACTTGACCTAGATATTGTCTAGATACAACTTCTGACCAAGTTTCGTAAAGATCGGATGAAAACTATTTGAATTAGAGAGCCGACACGAAAAGTGTGACAGACTGACAGACAGACTGACTGACTGACAGACAGACTGACTGACAGACTGATGTACAGTGCGAAAACTATATACCCCCTTTTCTTCGAAAGGGGGCATAAAAAGCAAATTAATAACTAATTAAACAGCAATTAACGAGATATGTGTTTGTCAGAAATACTATGTTCCCTTTTGCACCGCTTTGAAGCTATATTTTTTACCTTTGACCTTGAAGGATGACCTTGACCTTTCACCACTCAAAATGTGCAGCTCCATGATATACACATGCATGCCAAATATCAAGTTGCTATCTTCAATATTGCAAAAGTATTCATTTAATGAGCGATTTTGACCCATATATTTGACCTTTGACCTTGAAGGATGACCTTGATCTTGACCTTTCACCACTCAAAATGTGCAGCTCCATGAGATACACATGCATGGCAAATACCAAGTTGCTATCTTGAATATTGCAAAAGTTATTGCAAATGTTAAAGTTGGGGCAAACAAAAAAACAAACAAACAAACACACAAACCAACAGTCAGGGCAAAAACAATATGTCCCCCACTATAGTGGTGGGGGACATAAAAATATTAAAATAAAATGAAACCGTTGAATTTAGTATTTGTGTAATAGCTTAAAATTTGCGCGCTATGGTACGTTAACAAACATACGTAGCTATCAGTATTTGAGATCATAATAGTTTGTTACTTCGCTATTAAATAAATGTACTGATTATATTCAATATTCACTTTACATCCGTCAAAATTGATTTATTTTGCATTCATGTCCTTTATTAAACACACATTTTTTAATTGTAATATTAAAATACTACTTCGGCTACAAACGCTAAAATGCAAACAACAAAACATTCAATTATTGAATAAAAAGAGATGCAGATTTGTTGAACACATATGACCCACTTTACGTCGAATTGAAAGAGAAAAAACATTTCTATATTAAGCCAATTTTAGTTTCAAAAATTAAAAGAGAATGAACAAAGGAACACACCATTTTTGTGAGCGATACAACGCGAACGTAATATAAGCGGCCCAACCAACAAGGGCTGTCAGAGGACAGCGCGCTCGACTATTAGAGTGCTTGACAGTATAACGTAAGCCATCATGGAGAGGGGGGGGGGGGGTATATAATGTGGGTGTGTGATCATTTAATAGATGATCTTTCAAAAATTTGAAAAAAAAAAAAAAAAAAATTGGGGGGGGGGGGTTAGGGGGGAGGGGTTCTGGGGGGCGTGGGGGATGGTTTGGGTGGAGTGCATTGTGGTATGTAAGGTAAGTGTTGTTTTGTCAAACTTTAACATAGATTTATCAATAATATGCATATTCTAAGTATAAAAGGGGCCATAATTCTGTCAAAATGCTTGATACAGTTGTCTGCTCTTGTTTATTGGTTGGGGTAATGTTAGTAAACAAGTATGCAAAATATGAAAGCAATATGTCAAGGGACACAGGAAATATTTGGGGTAGTACGCAAACTTTAACATAGATTTATCAATAATATGCATATTCTAAGTATAAAAGGGGCCATAATTCTGATGCTTGATACAGTTGTCTGCTCTTGTTTATAGGTTGGGGTCATGATGGTTAACAAGGATGCAAAATATGAAAGCAATATGTCAAATGATATTGAAAATATTTGGGGTAGTACGCAAACTTTATCATTTGCACGCAAACGGACACGTGAACGGCGACGCCGAGGCCGGGGTGAGTAGGATAGCTCCACTATATATATTTTATATATAATAGTCGAGCTAAAAATAAGTTAACACGTGAAAATGAACATTATGTAGTTGTTGTTCTTTATTCTCCTGTGCATTTACGCAGGAAAAATAAATAAAATATAAGCATACATTCACAAAATTATTAAGATAAATTGTATAATACATTGTATTACGAAACGCATGTTATCAACGCAAGCGATATCAAATTTGAAATTACTTTTGTTTCTACAGAGCTGTTCGAGTGGTATGCCATTCTTTACGTACTCTAAATCATTTTAACTATTTAAAGCGTTTCGGTTAACCGGTTAAGGAAAAAGGTTAACCGGTTAATGATTTTTGTAACCTCTTGCATCCCTAAAAAAAATGGAGGCTTAAATCAATGACCTTGAAGAATAACCTTCACCTTAGGCCAGCATGACTTATGCATGCCTTATGAAAATCTTTTAAGTTTCATGATAATCCATCAATGGGTTAGGATATATGGACAGGAAACAATTTATTTTTGAACTTTTTTTCTTGAGGTATGAACTTGTCCTTAAGTCAACATGACTGATTTGTACCTTCTGCCATTGGTCTAATTTACCTAAACATTTTATCAAAGTCTCATCCTTAACAGGGTATAGGAAATATGGAACAGATATAAACATGCAGTCTCAAACCTTTGAGTATGAGTATCATGAGCTTGCGTGACTGATTCATGCTTTCTGATATCACATCATTGCCCTTAAAGGGACTGTCTACCACGACGACGAAGAAAAGAAAAGTTGTAAAATACTGTTGTTTTTTTAAATTATTAGTTTATATTGATTAAAATATCACGACTGGTATATTACATTACTTTAAAAAAGTTGTTAAGTTTTAATATTTTCAGAATATTCGGTAATAAATTTTACTGGGTATGTCTACCAGGTAACTACCAGTTAACTATAAACAAGGCGAGTAGATTGATCATCATCATCACGTAGTAAACCCAGGAATGCAAACTGTGCATGCGAAGTGAATTGTATATATTTTATATATAAAATGATTAATCTACTTGCGTTATTTATAGTGTTAATATCGTTATGTCACCTATTTTCACCATGTACTTTCGATTTCACATTGCAAAATTGTATTACCAAATACATTTGTATACTGAAAATATAAACTTTGTTCAAGTAATGTAATATACCAGTCGTGATATTTTAAACAATATAAACTACTAATTGTAAAAAAATACGGTATTTTAGAACTTTTCTTTTTTTGTCATTCGTGGTTGACAGTCCTTTTAAAATGTGAGGCAAGTTTCAAGAAACTCTGTCATTGCGAACAGGAGATATAAGCTGACAGAAAAGAGTTACAGACAAACTGATGTACGGACAAGGGAATTCCTATTATTCCCTAAGGGGGGTTTACTAAACGCTCAATTAATATTATTAGAAGTCTGCTTACTTTAAATAAAGATTGTAATTTTTGTCTCGCTTGTGTGCACTCTTCCTAGCCAGGTCACATACAAACATCTGTGTCTAAAACATAAGTAGACACACCTTGTATTAGATGCGTTTGATAGGGTTTCTGTAATAAAATCTTTCAGAAATTAAACTTTTTTATTAAAACAACACATGAAAACATTTTAGATGTAAACCTTATAAAACGACCAACATATAATATAATAATTTATGTTGATAAAGAAAACAATGTTTAGGCACTAAAAAGCATAATTTGGTAGCAAAACATACAAACAAAGTTACAGATCAATATGTCCATCCAAATGCTAGTACTAGAGCAGAAACTGTTTTTCTATTTTTGGTAACAGAAACCTTGACCTTACTCCCACAACATGCAATGATTGCAATCCCAATCTATATCTTCTCAAGACTTCATCCAAAAGCAAGGTACCAGTATTAAGCAGAAAATATTTTTCTAGTATAAGTGACATGTCAGTAACATGTCGCGACTATTGTCAATAATTCTTGCAATTATTTGATTAGCTGCACCATGCACATGTTTTGCAATTGACCTTTAGTGTGTCTATGACTACCCTTTTTTCAAACTGTATTAATTATGAATTGCATTGCAGAATAAATTAAAAAGTTGAATTCAAAACAAGCCATTTTATACAAGAACAAAAAATTTGACCTCAAATATGACATTGACCTTTGAGGTAGGGAGACAGGTGATACACGCAAACAATGTCTCATGATGGTGAACATTTGTGTTAAAATATTTTGAAATTTTGCACATACATTCGACTATTGTAACTGCTATACCAAGCTTTTCCCAACAGCATTTTACTGGTAATAAGTCTTCATATTGCTAGTTTTAACCCACTAGCCCAATTTATTATGCATTCATTCAAAAATATCACACGCGATGGATAAATACAAAACAAAAGAAAAATTTACAAGATAGCTTTAAATTACCTTTTACTTGCCTAGCACTGTCTGGCTAATGATAACCCAAAAGACTACTGGTCAAAAAGCTAACTCAAAATCCCAGTGTGAAAGTTTTCAGTTATTCCACTAAGATACCTTTGTTCTGAAGATGTTTTTGTCCTGGTCTGCATCGTCCACCTTGTCGTACTCGTCTGAGTTCAGCGAGCTGACAGACTCGTTGTCACGGTTAGCTTCTACCCCACCCCGCGAGCTTCCTGGACTGTCTGCTCCTGTCACCTGGGGTTGAATTGCACCGTAACCACTCGCCATGACTGGGCTCTCCAGCAACTCTGAATTTTCGTTTCCTTAAAAAATTGTACAGGACTGGTATCAAAAAGGTTAACTTGAAAAAAAAAACTTTTAGATAAACAAATACAGACATAACTTAAACAATTTCTCTAACAAGTGATATTTTCTTGAAAGATAAAGGATTGGTATTATAAAGGTTAATTTGAACAAATAATTTCGTTTAGATAAGCAAACATTGAAAAATTCAACTATTGCCTTGAAAAGATACCTTTTTTAAAGATATAAAATGTTTCACAATAAAAAAGAAAAGTTTTTATATTTATTAACTATAAGAAAAAGTTACAATAACTGAAAACATCGTTCATAGGCTATTTAGGAATAACAGGTGCATGTTGGTTACCTGCTCTAGGCAAATCTGATGGTATGATACCCCAACCCCTTTGGCTGAAATTACAGAAGACAACATTTTTTTCTTAATGAGCAATTTTCATGCAAGATTTTTTACAGAAACAGGTAGAATGCTTCATAAAAAAAAATCAGACTAAATAAAATTCAAATTAATTTTTATTAACAAGGTTTTTTTCTAAGCATTTAACAGTGTTTGATTTGTTATTTTATCTACCAAAAATAAGTTAAACAATCTTAATGCAAATTACACCCTTACTTTATTTCTATATTTGAATACAGATCATTAGTAAAAGACAGGGCAATACTGTTCCTTAATATGTCCAGACAATGTTGGAACTCTTTGCTAACAGTCAAAATTATAACTAGTCAAAAGATACAAATCTATATTGTTATCTTAAATTTCAGTTGAGTTCCTTCCTGTCTAACTTTGTCATCAAAAATAGGCTTCATAGTGATCACATAACAAACAATGTCCTTAGAGCATGTTAGCACTAGCTTAATATGCCCTAGTTAACTGTCATAAAATGGAATCTAAATAGAGCTACTTTTGTCATTAAAGTAACTAGTATCCAGTAATAAAATGCGCTCAAACGGTCATTTGTTTCTGGTCGCTTATATAATTTGCTTAACAAAAAAACAACATAATACATTCTTGCCAGTTGTTTTGCTAATTGAAAGATTGTATTGCCACTTTCCTTAAACATTCCCATTTTGCTCAATTATACTTTACAACAGGAGCCCCAATTATATTTTGCAACAGGAGCCCTGCATTTATAAATTCAATAACACCAAATGGTATTCAAAAGTAACAGAATGCTAACTAGCACTGACCACCCATGATAGAAGATGCCTATTATCAGGGCAGCCACGTAGAAAGACACAAACACTCCAATGGCAGCCAGGACGGCCTTGTAGTACTGGGAAGCTTGAAAGAACAAGAACAAACATAGTGTACAAGAAGATCACATTTGAGCCTCGCCCTGAGAAAAGTGGAATAAATGCATGTGCGTAAAGTGTTATCCCAGATTAGCCTACAGACAATAGACTGCCCCTAGACTGGATTTTTGCTAAGAAGAGACTTCCTGTAACAAAAAAATACCATGTAAGCAAAGTGTCTTTCCTGATTAACCTGTGCAGAATCTACAGGCTAGTCTGAGATGAAACTGTACGCACATGCATTAATCCCCACTGTGCAGAATCTACAGGCTAGTCTGAGATGAAACTGTATGCACATGCATTAATCCCCACTGTGCAGAATCTACAGGCTAGTCCGGGATGAAACTGTACGCACATGCCTTAATCCCCACTGTGCAGAATCTACAGGCTAGTCCGGGATGAAACTGTACGCACATGCATTAATCCCCACTGTGCAGAATCTACAGGCTAGTCCGGGATGAAACTGTACGCACATGCATTAATCCCCACTGTGCAGAATCTACAGGCTAGTCTGGGATGAAACTGTACCCACATGCATTAATCCCCACTGCGCAGAATCTACAGGCTAGTCTAGGATGAAACTGTATGCACATGCATTAATCCCCACTGTGCAGAATCTACAGGCTAGTCTGGGATGAAACTGTACGCACATGCATTAATCCCCACTGTGCAGAATCTACAGGCTAGTTTGGGATGAAACTGTACCCACATGCATTAATCCCCACTGTGCAGAATCTACAGGCTAGTCTGGGATGAAACTGTACCCACATGCATTAATCCCCACTGTGCAGAATCTACAGGCTAGTCTGGGATGAAACTGTACGCACATGCATTAATCCGCACTGTGCAGAATCTACAGGCTAGTCTGGGATGAAACTGTACCCACATGCATTAATCCCCACTGTGCAGAATCTACAGGCTAGTCTGGGATGAAACTGTACGCACATGCATTAATCCCCACTGTGCAGAATCTACAGGCTAGTCTGGGATGAAACTGTACGCACATGCATTAATCCCCACTGTGCAGAATCTACAGGCTAGTCTGGGGTGAAACTGTACCCACATGCATTAAACCCTTACTGTGCAGAATCTACAGGCTAGTCTGGGATGAAACTGTACGCACATGCATTAATCCCCACTGTGCAGAATCTACAGGCTAGTCTGGGATGAAACTGTACGCACATGCATTAATCCCCACTGTGCAGAATCTACAGGCTAGTCTGGGATGAAACTGTACGCACATGCATTAATCCCCACTGTGCAGAATCTACAGGCTAGTCTGGGATGAAACTGTACGCACATGCATTAATCCCCACTGTGCAGAATCTACAGGCTAGTCTAGGGTGAAACTGTACCCACATGCATTAATCCCAACTGTGCATAATCTACAGGCTAGTCTGGGGTGAAACTGTATCCACATGCATTAATCCCCACTGTGCAGAATCTACAGGCTAGTCTGGGATTAAACTGTACGCACATGCATTAATCCCCACTGTGCAGAATCTACAGGCTAGTCTGGGGTGAAACTGTACCCACATGCATTAATCCCCACTGTGCAGAATCTACAGGCTAGTCTGGGATTAAACTGTACGCACATGCATTAATCCCCACTGTGCAGAATCTACAGGCTAGTCTGGGATGAAACTGTACCCACATGCATTAATCCCCACTGTGCAGAATCTACAGGCTAGTCTGGGATGAAACTGTACCCACGTGGCATTAATCCCCACTGTGCAGAATCTACATGCTAGTCTGGGATGAAACTGTACGCTCATGCATTAATCCCCACTGTGCAGAATCTACAGGCTAGTCTGGGATGAAACTGTACCCACATGGCATTAATCCCCACTGTGCAGAATCTACAGGCTAGTCTGGGATGAAACTGTACGCACATGCATTAATCCCCACTGTGCAGAATCTACAGGCTAGTCTGGGATGAAACTGTACCCACATGCATTAGTCCCCACTGTGCATAATCTACAGGCTAGTCTGAGATGAAACTGTATGCACATGCATTAATCCCCACTGTGCAGAATCTACAGGCTAGTCTGGGGTGAAACTGTACCCACATGCATAAATGCCCACTGTGCAGAATCTACAGGCTGATCTAGGGTGAAACTGTACCCACATGCATTAATCCCCACTGTGCATAATCTACAGGCTAGTCTGGGATGAAACTGTATGCACATGCATTAATCCCCACTGTGCAGAATCTACAGGCTAGTCTGGGATGAAACTGTACGCACATGCATTAATCCCCACTGTGCATAATCTACAGGCTAGTCTGGGATGAAACTGTACGCACATGCATTAATCCCCACTTTCTCAGAGCATGGCTCATTTCATAGCTTTCTGTGAACACATCAAATCTTCATTAAAATTGTAGCTAAAATAAGTATATCTTTCTTTATATCCATGACATTTAAGTTCATAAACTGTGAAAGACACACTCGTGAGAATGAGCATTTTTAATAATAAGATCTATATCAACAAGACAATAGCTCCCTCAGTCCGCACAGGCTAATTAGGGACAACACTTTCCCCTTTTTTGGATCTTTTTCTTATAAGAAAGTCTCTTTAAAGTGAAAATCCATTTTATGCAAAAAGTACTGTCCCCAACAAGTCTGTGCAGACTGCATAGGTCAATCTGGGACGCCACTTTATGCATGTGCATTTAGCCCATATTTCCTAAAACAAGCTCATTTGTATTTGGACAAATAAAAACATTAACTTTTTGTATAAGCTTTTTAATAAATTAATTTAAAATGGTGTATCAAATGCACCTTAAAAAATGTAAAAAAAAAGGCTGAAAGACTCTCATACTTGGGATTGTTTTCTTCACAGTGATGGCTATCTGTTTCTGTGCCTGGGTTTGTCCTGCTGGAAGTATGGTTTGTATTGCAGTCTGATCACACTCACTTCTGTCTGGTAGCATCACCAATACAATGTACAGGCGCCCCCTTGGGTAGTTCTCTCGCTACAAAAACAGATAGCTGAAACTAGCTTCATGCAGCTATATGAATCTAAAATATAAAAACAAAAATCTTAATAATGGCAAAACGATTTGAATATTGGAATACTTTATTTTGTTTAGGTTATCCATATTGGTAATGTCCACTTGACAATTTTGGAAACCATATATTCTACAATGGAACTAGAATAATATGTTACTGATATTGAATTCCCCACAACATTGGCCTAGACATAGGCAAACCCTATATTCTATCATGGATAAAATAACAAACTACTATGATTCAGAAAAAAACATGTAACTGCCAGATGGATGATACATGTGACGCAGTCTCAACATGGTAAACATTTTCAGTAATATAATTCTAAAATTGCTTGATAAACACTGAAGTAACAGTCCAGACATGGCAAAATTAAACTTTGCTCTCTTAGTTTGACTTTAACCTTTGAGGTAGGGAGACAGATGTTACCCATGACACATCATCTCCTCATGGTGGTCATTTCTAGCATGTTTTTATCAAGTACACAATGAATGCCCAAAGTCACAGTCTCCACAAGGTTTTTTAAATTGCCAATCGACCTTTGATTTCTAATTGTGAACTTGACTTCTGAGGAAGGGTGACGGATTTTACATGCAACACTCATCATTGTGGAAGTTTGTAGTAAGTTATTTAAAACCAGCAAGATCAATGACAAAGTTACAGGTGGAAGTTTGTAGTAAGTTATTTAAAACCAGCAAGATCAATGACAAAGTTACAGTTCTGATAAGCCTCTAAGAGTGACCTTGACATTTCAAGTATGGAGATAGGTGTTATACACGACATGCATGTACCTCATGATAGTAATTGGTAGTATGTGCAATGCGGAATGACTGCCACTCCATGGATGCATAAATATGTTCATATTGTTAAATATAATCCATACATTCTTGCACTATTTAAAGCATAAAGAGTCTTAAACAAGAAGCAGCTTCATGCAGAATTTACTCACGGTGACTGTGATGGCTCCTTGCGTTGTCATGGTTTGGTACTTGCCCTGGTATTTCACATCAGTGTCAAGATCAAACACCGGGCACTGAAAAACAATAAGTGTCAAAGTAAAGTGTTAAGGTCAAAATCTGGTCACTGAAATACACATATCAAGATCAAACACTGGGCTATAAATTACAAATGTTAAGGTAAACCACTGAATATACTTTAACACAACTGTAAAGTTCAAACACTGGGCACTGAGATAGAAGTGTCGAGGCAAACCACTGGGAAAAGAAATATGAATTTCAAGGTCAAACACTTGGTATTGAAACAGGACTGTCAAGGTCTAAAACACTGGGCACATATATAGGAGTATCAATGTCAAACACTGAGCACTGAAATAGGCCTGTCAAGGGCAAACACTCGGCACTGAAATAAGAGTTTCAAGGTCAAACACTGAGCACTGAAATAGGCGTGTTAAGGTTAAAAACTGGGTACTAAAAAGGGAGTTCCAATGGTCAAAACACTTGGCACTTAAATAGGCCTGTTAAGGACAACCACTGGGCACTGAAATAGGTATGTCAATGTCAAACACTGGGCACTGAAATAGGAATTTCAAGGTCAACTATGGGCACTGAAACAGGCGTCAAGGTCAAACACTGGGCACTGAAATAGGAGTTACAAGGTCAAACACGGAGCACTGAAATGGGCTTGTTAAGTTCAAACAATGGGCACTTAAATAGGAATTCCAATGTCAAACACTGGGCAGTGAAATGGGAATTTCAAGTCAAACACTGTGCACTGAAATAGGAATTTCAAAGCCAAACACTGAGCTCTGAAATAGGCATGTTAAGGTCAAACACTGAGCACTGAAATAGGCATGTTAAGGTCAAACACTGAGCTCTGAAATACGCATGTTAAGGTCAAACACTGAGCACTGAAATAGGCATGTTAAGGTCAAACACTGAGCTCTGAAATAGGCATGTCAAGGTCAAACACTGAGTTCTGAAAGAGGCATGTTAAGGTCAAACACTGAGCTCTGAAATAGGCATGTCAAGGTCAAACACTGAGCTCTGAAAGAGGCATGTTAAGGTCAAACACTGAGCACTGAAATAGGCATGTCATGGTCAAACACTGGGTACTGAAATTGGCCTGTCAAGGTAAGACACAAAATGATTCTTGCACAGTGGGTGTTGTTCTTTACCTATTCCTTTTGCAAATTTTATCATTAATGTGTAGTTAAAAAAGAGAATTTTTACAGATGATCGAGGTCTTAAATATCCAAAGCTGTTAAAATACACACTTTCGCATTTGTGTGTGCAATCCACGTAGATCTTAATTGATTGGCTTTCTATGACTATGAAGCCTGCTTACCTTGATATCCTGAATAGACAGGACAGCACATGTTTTGTCTTTGGATGTTGCTCGGATGAGAACTGAGTCCACTCCTTGTGGAAAGGTATACATGTAGTAAACTGGATTAGATGCAGAGACCACTACTGTCTTAGAATCTCTGGAAAAAATGTACTTTTTATTTATAACTATCCATAAAAATATAACCATACATACTTTGAATTAAAAGCATTAACATCACCACAAAAACAATACATACTGAATGGTGAAGTCTTGAAGAATTTCAGCCATCAAAGTGAATGACATGGGTATGTTTGATTGTGAGGAAATGCCGACTGTAAACATCTCAGTGGATACTCTGTACAAGTCTGTGCTCACAAATACTGGACACAATGTCCTACTGACATTGGTGTATTCATATCTGGAAAACAATAATTGGTCTGTATTCAATAGCGTTTCTAAGACACAGTAAGGGGTCCTAAGCTTCAAATATGAGGAAAAATAGAGTAGGAAACAAAATTAGGGAATTAAGTTCATATGATGTATATGATAGGGAAATAACATTTCCAGGGCTTTGTATCATTTGGGGTTAAACTCCATGAATTTAAAGAAATTTTCTAAGAGGGTGTAGCCTATTTTTTCTGCTACAGTTATAGAATAACAAAAGCCCTAGTAGAATATGTCATTCTGTCATTTAAACTCGAAAATGTATGCAGTTGCTGTTGTTAATTCTGTCATTTAAACCTGAAAAATAAAACATGGGCTGTAGTAAATAATAGTATTTTTTATAAGTATTTGAGTCTGAAATGTTTCTATGCAAATTATCAGTTTTATTTTTTATTTTTACAACAATTACTTGTACTACTTAATTGGTGTGGAACTAGTCGGATGCTTGGAACACACCTTAGGTAATTATATATCTTTGGTAATTTAGGCAAGTTTTTTCCATGATATAAAAGTGCAAACTTTGACATTGCTATATAATACTTGATATATTTAAATGCACATATGTATAATAGTGCTGATATATGTAAAATATCATTTTGATGCTACTCAACTTAAGTGACATAGAGAAGGCCATCACAGACTTACATGTCCCTCAATACAAGAGGAATCTGCCATGACAAGACATCCATCCGTTCCCTTATCACAAACATCACTGGGAACATCTGACTAGCATTGGGACTGGCGGCTGTGATACGTACAGCTACAGTCTGAAATGTACAAAGTGTCCGAAATGTACAAAGTGTATAAAATGTACTAAGTGTTAGTGCTGTACAAGAGCTGTGTGTAATGTACTAAGTGTTACACTGTAGTGCTGCTACTGTCTGAAAATGAACAAAGTGTTAGTGCTTATAAGTTTTGACAAAAAAATCTAAGCAAATATGCATTGATTAATCACATGCACCAGTCAGTATAAGATCAGGCCCTAAATAGACAGGGGCCCACATTTTAAAGGGATGCTCAATTAGGAGTAGATAAGATATATGTTTATCACATCCTGTAAAACTTACTTTTCGTATTACATAACATACTAAAATTTTGATCCAAATCAAGCAGGCTAAATCTTCACTCAATAATTGTCAAGATGCGTTTTTTTAAATTAACAGTATGGGCTACCAAAAATTTATATAAGTAAGTAAAGTTATCTTTGTTTTCATCACTACAATTTGTCTAATGAATAACAAACCATTACACTCTCTATGCTGACAATGTGATGTTTTTCATGTCAACAATATTTAGCGCACTTTCTAGCAGAACATATGGATCAGCATGATAAACTTTCGCAATAAAATTGTAAAATATTTATTGCTAAAGCATATAGATATAGATAACACTTAATAAAGGAGGGACATTTTACAAACTTTGAAATCATGTTCATGGATGGATGAAGTGTACACTGACATTCTTATTAGTGGGTAAATCTGTAAACATTCTCAATTATCATAAACTAGCCCTAAATAGCTAGCTATAGCCTAAGTTTTATCATGATTGGTAAATGCATTTGTTATTGACCAGAAACAAATGTTTGAATCCTATCTTCTAAAACCTGACTGCAAGCATGCTATACCTCAACCCAGTATTTTATAAGATTTGAACTTAGTGACCTAGTTTTTAATCCTTCTTGACCCACATTATAATCTGGGCTAGATAGTGTCAAGATAAACATATCAACTCATTTTCATCAAGATTAAATCATTAATGTTACTTCTAGGGAGGTCACACGTTTTTTCTAAGATTTTACCTGCTGACCTAGGTTTTGGTCTCACTTGAGACCATCTTCATATTGGGCTAGATATTGTTATTATAAACATTCTGACCAAGCTTAATTAAGTGTAAGTCACGGAGGTGACTTAAATTTTAGAGTGCTAATTCTTTTTTCTAAGAGTTGACCTGGTGACCTGGTTCTTGACCCCATTGATCTAGATTCAAACTTGCCCTAGATATTGTCACAATAAACATTCTTGCTTAATTTTAACAATTGTGAGCCAAAACAGTGGATTATAGAGTGGAAACTAGTAACAAGTAAAAGACAAATGACATGCATTTACAACAATCCAAATATGAAACTTTTAAAGCACTTAGTGCTCAGTTAAACCAAAAAGGCTTGATTTATAACATAATGCATAACTGTTGTTGCTAATTTTTGAAAATATCAATTTCTCAATACAAACAATTAGAACAATTTACCAGAAAGCAAAAGTGCATGGTTCAAGTTCAATCTCTTCCAAGTGTAAGTGTTCTGAAAGTGATATTTAAGTGTGCATATGAAGTGATCATGACTTGTTCTCTTCAGATAAATAATAAACAATAATAAGTGATTTAAGTGGTAAATACATGGAACAGGATTTAAGCCCTGTTCCACCAAGCATTTGTTTGAAAGCCATTAGAAAACAATATTTACTACACAATGAATGTGCACAATTTATGAAGATGCATCATATGCTATCGCATCTATAGCATCTATAAAAACTATACCAAACGGGCATCATATTTTACTGGTTTTTATGTTTTGTTTTTTATGTAATTTGGTCAGTAAGATGACAATAAGATAAACAACCTCAAAAGTGTATTTTGTTAAAGCATATGTGTGAGCTTGAACAACCATTGGGCTAGGTCACTGACCAATCTACTTATTCTCACCCTGGGATTTGTAGGATTTTCAGGTGATTTTCAAAAAATCATATAACTACAAAATAGCAAACAACAAAATACTGGTAAAACTACAGGTAATACTGCCTTAAGACTTTAAAAAAAGGCTGCATTATGGAATAAATACTGTTAATAACAACACTTTTGTAAAGGCTACAAAAGTATGAGCAATATAATTTTTTATATGATAATTACAAAAAATATCTCAACATACAACGACTCATTCAAATTATTTAACAAGAGCACCGCCTTGCGGGTGCAGACCGCTCATCTATTTTCTTTTTAAAGGTGAAGGGACTCTCATTTTCAATCACAAAGGAGGGAGGGGTGGAGTGAAGAGCGGTGCATTGTGTGGGGGTGTGGACATTTATTACATTTTCTTCCAAAAATGCGAAAAAAAGGAAAAAAAAAATCGGGGGGGGGGGGGGGGGGGGGGGGGGGAGTGGGGGGGGTGGGGGGGGGGATTCTTGGGTGCGATGGTTGGACGGTATTTCAAACATAAAATAATAAAAATAAATATTTGTGTTTTTTAACCGTTTAAAAAAAAAATTGGGGAGGGGGTGGGGTGGGGGGGGGGGGGCACTGGCGATGGTTTGGGTGGAGTCTATTGTGGTATGTCAGGTAAGAGTAGTTTTGTCAAAGTATCAATCAAATCTAATCATAAATAAAGAAGTTATGGCAATTTTAGAGAAATTTAATAATTTGACCTTGAGTCAAGGTCATTCAAAGGTCAAGGTAAAATTCAACTTGCCAGGTACAGTAACCTCATGATAGCATGAAAGTATTTGAAGTTTGAAAGCAATAGCCTTGATACTTAAGAAGTAAAGTGGATCGAAACACAAAATTTAACCATATATTCAAAGTTACTAAGTCAAAAAAGGGCCATAATTCCGTAAAAATGACATCCAGAGTTATGCAACTTGTCCTTTTACTGTACCCTTATGATAGTTTGCGAGTGTTCCAAGTATGATAGCAATATCTATGATACTTTAGGGGTAAAGTGGACCAAAACACAAAACTTAACCAAACTTTCAATTTTCTAAGTATAAAGGGCCCATAATTCCGTCCAAATGCCAGTCAGAGTTACATAACTTTGCCTGCACAGTCCCCTTACGGTAGTTAGTAAGTGTTGCAAGTATGAAAGCAATAGCTTTGATACTTAAGGAATAAAATGGACCTTAACACAAAACTTAACCAAAATTTTCAATTATCTAAGTATAAAAAGGGCACATAATTCAGTCAAAATGCACGCCAGAGTTATCTAACTTTGCCTGCCCAGTCCCCTCATGATAGTAAGTAAGTGTACCAAGTTTGAATGCAATAGCATTGATACTTTCTGAGAAAAGTGGACCTAAACGCAAAACTTAACCGGACGCCGACGCCGACGCCAAGGTGATGACAATAGCTCATAATTTTTTTTCAAAAAATAGATGAGCTAATAAAATGAAACAAATTAAACAAACTAAAGTTGCAAAAATAATCAGACATTTGCTTTAATATGTCTGCAGATGGCAGCTAATTGACCATTTAGTACCTTACATTTTAAAAAATCTGTAAGAGATAATTTTGATGACAAACACAGCAATTGTACCTATTACCGTAATAACTCTAAGTTTTCGGACACTCTAAATTTGCTTAAACCCCCATTTTACAGCGCTATTTTACCAGATTTGTTGCCTGTTTTTGCTTATCTGGTGTCACTTCCAACATGCATTTTCAAGACCGGATTGCATAAGGTCACAAAACCTGGCAGATTAATGCTTTAGGGCAATTGACAATTGCATTTACGTAATTAGGTAAATTACCATGTTTACCGGTAATAAACAAAGGTTTCACCCCAGAAAGATAACTGGCAAATTCTAAACGCTCCAAAACTTAAGGCACCCCTATTGATATATAAACAATTGAAGGTGTGAGACAACGACTGTCAACCAAACAAAAGATTCCCAGGTTGCAGATTTTTATTTTATTCAATTTATTCAATGCAGTTTCATACTAGTCTAAGAGTATCGGTAAATCTTATGCTCATCTTTGAACCGGTTGGTAAAAAAAGAGCATTGGAGTAACTTCTGGTACAAAAATAGTGCATGTGAAATTATTTGTAGTAAGGTGCAAATCAGTGCCTTCCCCAGGAATTTGTTCAGGCGCCCCGGGGGTGGGTTCGGGAGGGGAGTCCCCTCCCTACCTTGATTTTTTTTAATTTAACGTGTCAATTCACGTTCTGTGGTGCGTTATAACTCAAAGAAAAACAGCGTCAAAAGACGTCATTTGGTGCGCTATGACTCTTCAAAAAAAAACAACAGTCATTTAAAAATATATTTTTTTATATTGTTTAATTGTTTTAAAACTTTTCCGCACAGATAGTAAAATCCCGTCTCGAACGATTCCCCAATACATCCGTTTCAACCCGACTCTATTACTGTATACTTACTATTTTTCAAGTTTCTATTTATTACCCGATAATCCCGTTTATTCCGTTTTTATCAATCTCTTTCTGTTAAATATTTACGATAAAAGCTTTCAGTTATTTCTTTAACAGAAACCTTGCCATTTTTTAAGTGACTATTTAAAGATTTGATGAAATATTGCCTCTGAATATGCGTCAATCCCCTGACCTCTTGTGTGCTTGTTAAAACGCTCAATACACACCATTTGTATGCAATAGACGCGACGTTGTACATGCTGCATAATTTTCGCGCTCTTTTTAATTGAGAAAAAGATTCGACACAAAATGAATTTGCACTGCTAATTAGAAGCAAAAATATTTAACGTTGCGGTAACATTTACATTCGGAAGTGTGTTTCGGATTAAAAACGCGTTAACATCGACTTACGGTAATGGGTTTCGGATTACAAATTTAATTATTCATATTTGAGATTTCAACAAATATTAACCGTTGCGTTATAAATTCAACGATAATTTGTTTACACACTTTACGAGTCGAATAAATGTTTTGACGGAATTATGCATGAAATTCACGTTGTCCACGAGGATCACGGCCGGTTGCCATCATCAGTCTTCTAACTATCGATTATCGGACGAAACATTTACAAGTGTGCGTAATTAATTCAACGAAAATTTGTTAAAGCGCATTACGTGTCGAATAAATGTCAGAAAAACGAGGTGAATCAGTTCTATAAATGGACATGTTGAAATATACATGTACTGGAATTAAATAAATAGTGTTATCACATAATTGTAACCGGGAGTCATTTGAACAACGTACTCGCTATAATAATTAATTGTTTACCACTTGAAATTAATTTCTCATATTAATTATGAGTCATAGGTAACACTTGTTTACAGTAAAAAGGTGTGATGATGATGCCCGAAACCGTCTTTAATGTTCTGTACTGTACTAATTACCGGCTTTATATTACTCAAATGGTACAACTTATTGCTAATCAAGCTGCGATAAACTCCTACTTCATGCCCGACGTCAGTTAAAAATAATGGTCGATAGTTAACCCCGCCCTCATAAGCATTCGCGTAACCGATTGGACGATGAACTTCACCGTTTGACGACTGGAAAGTTACCAGATACATCCTTGTCAGCATTTAAATGACCGTGTAATGTGGCTAGAATAATCGATAACGCGCGTCATGCTATTCTCTTATCAGTGGATTATCCATTACCCCATGTGGTGTTTATGGCGATTACTTGTGAAAGTAGGTACCGAGTGCTCTTATAAAACAGGGAATATTGATACACTGATAGGGAAACCTTGATTTTTTTGGACAATCGCCACTTTCTTTTACTGAAGAATACACTGATCGGAAAATTTCAAGCGCCCCGGGGACTCTGATTTCGAAATTCAAGCGCCCCGGCAAGGGGCGCTTAAATGGCCTGGGGAAGGCACTGGTGCAAATATATCATTCTATAGGTAATTGAAACTATACAGCATGGTTTTATATAAGCACGTACAAGCACGTGATATTAGTCATAAATACAATGGGTGTTATACTTATTGCAACCCTGTATCCAATTGACAATTAAATATTGAACCTATATTATTTTAAATATTTGGACACAATTTTTTATTTTTTTTAAGTGTCCGAAAACTTATATGGGAGTCAGAGAAACTTGTTTTTCTTTTAATACCGTTTCATCTCTTTCTTTGGGTGTATGGATTATGGCAGATAACTATGATTCATGATTGGGCCTTCAGGCTGAAATATCACCCCATCGCCTGATCATCAATACAATAACATTTCAAAACAGAGTAAGAAAAATTGTTTATTGATTGCCCGATTTGGAATGAAACAATCTGAAAAGAATATTAAACAAGAGATGTGTTTGTCAGAAACACAATGCCCCCTTCTGCACCGCTTTGAAGCCATATATTTGACCTTTGACCTTGAAGGATGACCTTGACCTTTCATCACTCAAAGTGTGCAGCTCAATGAGATACGCATGCATGCCAAACATCAAGTTGCTATCTGAAGCGACATTAAAGTTATGAACTTTTTTCGAAACCTAAATGCCAAACCTAAAATGCAAAGTGTGACGGAAAGACAGACAGATGGACGGAAGGTCCGATCACTATATGCCCTCCTTCGGGGGCATTAAAATAAACCAACAAATATAAAAAAATTAATGTATTGCAGAAGACAATTTTCACAGTAACACGTCTTAAAGTAACTTCTTTTACCTATTTTCTTTCTGTATTGATCACCCCTAGATCTTTAGAAAGTGTAAAATGTAATACTATTGATAAACTGAACTTAAAATGTATACCAAAATGAAAAGAAAAAAGGGTGAGTCTTTTCATTGAATTAGTAAATTAGTCAACTTTTGGTTATAGAAGGCAAATAATTTATAAAATGACCGTTACATTGTTCATAATTATCATATATCATTTACATTGATGCCCGAGTCAGTACTGGCTTTATATTGATACCGTAAATACCAGCTTCTGCGAAATATACTTTGTTTTGGGGGTTAACCTTAAATAAAGAAATGCGCTTGATTTTTTTAACATTTTCTCACATGTACTTTAATAAAACTGACAATTCTTCTTACAATAATAGTTAATCACATGATACTGGAAAATTATTAATTTACTAAGATATAAGGATAAATATCAAAATAGATTTTTGAATATTATCTACAATTAACACTGATGAATAGGAAAATCATTTTAAATTGTGTAGGTTTTGCTGTTGCAGTATTTTTCAAAGCTAAGGAACCACATGTTGTCATACAAGAAAATTGAGATATCAAAAATATATCAGAACTCTTGGAAATATTTTTTTAATAAGCGAGATTATCAAAAAATGAAATTGGAGTGTGAACACTACTCCTTTGCAAAGAACTAGCACCCCAAATTGCAATACATATGTTAAGAGTGTTGTTGTTCTTTGATGATTATCACTGTAAACTTATTAATAGCCTCTAGTTATAAAATGTTGAAATTGCATATGCCCCATTGTCATTTATGAAGACAAAAAAGTTAGTTTTGCTGACCGCAATATACATAAAAAGCAGCTTAAAGTTGAAAATCAATTAATAATATGAAATTGTAATTATAGTACCATTGTAGTATTTGTGGGTTAGAGACCTGAGCACTGGGTGAAAGTTTACCTTTCAATATGGCAGCTTTTCTTGAGAGCAAATAATTTAATATTTAGTTTTTAAAATATCCGCGATCATCAAGAGTTATGGGTGACAAATTTGAGTTATCTTTGGATTTAAACATTATTACAACATAGTGATTTGTGTTCGCTATCAAATTTACTTGTGTTAACCATTCGAAATCAGTCTTTGATGAATTGCCTCGTGTGTCCGAAATAACCGTTAGAGTCCGAGATCAGAATGCCGCCCAAGAAATCGAACCGTAATAATTGTGAGGACTGTAAAAAGGAGGTAGGGGCAGATGATAAAGCATTGGTGTGTTGTGTTTGTGAAAAGTGGCATCATATAAACTGTCAACATGTTCCCATGGATGATTATAAATTTCTCACAAAATCGGACGATAGCATCCAGTGGTATTGCAAAAGTTGTAGAGGAGCTTCTCAAAAGCTACTCAAAATGCTCACTTTAGTGTCAAAAAGGCAGGATCAACTACAGGAAGAGGTCAAAAAAGTAAACGGTGGATTAAAAGACGTTAATGGGAAGTTGTCAAATCAGACGGCCGAGATAAGTATTGTAATGAAAGATGTGGCGGAAATGAAGCTCAAGCTACCGGAAGTGATCAGCGAAAAGGTTAGTGAGGTACTTTTAGACAAGAGGGAAGAGGATTTGAGAGCTAATAACATGATATTCTTTAATCTTAAAGAAGCGGAGAATGGAAGTTCAAAGGAAAGGGACATTGAATTACTAGGGGAGGTAATAAGTAGCATTGGAATAGATTTGGATCCATCACAATTAGAGAACGTAACAAGATTAGGTCGTCTCTTCCCAAACAGTACGAAAATACGCCCCATAAGGCTATCCATTGAGAGTCGCATCAAGAGGGGAGAAATATTAAGGAATGCTTATAAGCTAAAGGACATTGGTAGACTTTCAAAGGTGGGAATAGGGAGAGACCTCACTCAGAAGCAGAGAGAAAACAATATTATACTGAAAAAAACACTGGAGGCTACGAAAAAAGACTTCCCAGGGAAATTATGGGCTATCCGGCGGGATAAGATTGTTGAACTTCAACCCAGACAAGCAATTAACTTGCCAGCTGGTGCAACAGGGACTTCTCTCCCCGCCCCTCAAGGGTTGGGGGACGGTCATTAAATGGTTTGGTTAACAATGATTGTAATGTAAATATGTTAACAGTTAAACATGTTCAAAACACAGTTAATCGCGTTCAAAATGTTCAAAATATTGTTAATCACGTTCAAAATGTTCAGTTATTAAGTAGTTCAAATGAAAGTGTGGATTATGCAGGGTGTTCAAATAATTTGTTAAATGGTTCATCTGAAGATACAGATACATTTTTAAAATTGTGCTTTACAAACGTTGATTCGTTATCGAATAAAGTTGCAGAACTTGAGGCATTTTTAGACTTGGTACATCCAGATATATTTGGAATTTGTGAGGTTTTTCCAAAGTCAGCTAATGAAAAACTGAGTATAAATGATCTGAAGTTTACAGACTATGATGTCTTTAGTCCTACTTCGAATGGGAACAGAGGTGTATTGTTTTTAATAAGAAAATATTTGAAAGCTACTAATGTGACTACTTTTGATAATTCAGGATTTAACGAGAGTGTCTGGTGTGAAATCAAAATTCCTGGAATTGGTGTGTCGCTATTAGCTGGATTGATTTATCGTAGTCCAGGCTCAAGTCATGAAAATAATATGGAATTATTGGAATTATTAAATTATTCATGTCAAAAGAATTACACTCATTATGCTGTCATGGGGGATTTTAATTACAAGGATATAGACTGGTCAATACCAACATGTGATTATGCTATTGGTTCAGATGGACACAAATTCTTTGACTGTTTTTTGGATAATTTTCTGTTTCAACATGTGAAAGGAAGTACACGCTTTAGGGATGGACAATTGCCAAGTTGCCTTGATTTACTTTTCACTAACGAGGAAGCTATGGTAGATGAAGATTCAATTGAAATAAACCCGCCATTGGGGAAAAGTGATCATTCTATAGTTAGCTGTAATTTGAAATTATATGTTGCTGAACTAGGTGAGGAACCAGTCAGACGCCAGTATTTTAAAGGGGATTACGAGGGCATGAAAACAGAATTAGGTTTGTTAGATTGGGATTGTTTATTTTATGAGAAGAATATTAACGATATGTGGGCTGTTTTTAAGTCAACCTTGCTTGAAATCTCATCAAAGTTTATTCCTGAGAAAAAGTCAAACTCAAAACAAGTGAATTCACCATTGTGGTTGGATAGAACTGCAAGATTAGCAATTAACAAGAAAAGGAGCTCCTGGAAAAAATATATGTTTTCACGTTCACATGATATTTACTTGAAATATGCTGAGTGTAGACAAGAATGTGCTAATATTGTGAAACGTTCCAAAAGAAGTTATGAGAAAAAAATTGCAAATGAAGTAATTAAGAGCAGCAAATCCTTTTGGCGATATGTTAATTCTAAGAGAAAAACAAAGGATTCCATAGGCATGTTGGTAAGGGAGGATAATACTGAAGCTAAGACAGATTTTGATAAGGCAGAAACATTAAATTGCTTCTTCAGCAGTGTCTTTGTTGGACCAGACAATGCAGGAAATGACCATATTGATATTGTTCAACATGAAAATCGGAATTTACTAGAGAATATTTTGTTGTCTGAGGAGGATGTGTTAAAAGCCTTGAATTCACTTAACCCAGAGAAATCACCTGGTCCGGACTATATTCACCCTCGGGTTCTCTACGAAACTAAGAAGGAACTAGTAAAACCACTATTAATTTTATTTAATCAGACGTTGAGTGAAGGAGTTATTCCCGAGGATTGGAGGAAAGCCATTGTTTCTCCCATTTTTAAAAATGGAAGTAAGATAGAGCCAGCAAACTACCGCCCAGTTAGCCTAACTTCTGTGGTGTGTAAATTATGTGAACGTCTTGTCCAGGATAAACTCTTAAACATATGAATGACAACAAGATATTTTCTGACGCACAATATGGGTTCAGATCAGGAAGGTCATGCTCTATTCAGTTATTAGAGATTCTTGATAATTGGACAGAATCCTTAGACAAAGGTGTACCAATAGACGTCATTTACCTGGACTTTGCCAAAGCCTTTGATCGCGTTTCACACGGGCATTTGATTCATAAATTACACAAGTTGGGTATTCGAGGAATAGTCCTGAATTGGATTAGGGATTTCTTGTCTAGAAGAACGCAGTGTGTTCGTATAGGATCTACTTTATCATCATGGACAGATGTAGTAAGCGGAGTCCCTCAGGGCAGTGTAATCGGACCGATACTTTTTCTGTGTTTTATCAATGACTTACCTGACATAGTATCAGGAATTGTTAAGATTTTTGCTGATGACACAAAGCTTTTTTCACCAGTAACAACAAATGAGGAGTGTTATAATCTTCAATCTGACCTAGACAACTTAAGTGACTGGAGTGATAAATGGAAATTAACATTTAATGCAAAGAAATGCAAAGTTCTTCACCTTGGAAGTTCAAATAGTGACTTTCGCTATTCCATGAGAGACCCGGACGGAAATTATACAGCCATTGAAGCAGTTACAAATGAGAAAGATTTAGGTGGGACTTTTGACGAGCGGCTAAGTTTTAACCAACACATTACAAACATTACGAATAAAGCACAGCGAACTCTTGGCTTAGTACATAGATCCTTTGAGTGTCTTGATTTAGAAATGTTTTTGCCTCTTTATAAGGCTTTAATCAGGCCAACCTTGGAATATGGATCATGTGTTTGGTCCCCTCACCTAAAAAAACATATAAAGTGAATTGAAGATGTTCAAAGAAGAGCAACTAAATTATTGCCATTGGTGGCACATCTACCATACGACCAGAGACTTCGAAAGTTGGGACTTGTCACACTTGAGAACATAAGGGACATGGCGGATATGATGCAAATTTTCAAATCTTTACATAAGCTAGATGATTTAAACTGGGAAAAATTGTTCGATCTGGCTGAGGATAATCTTCGTGGTCATTACTTGAAACTAAGAGGCAAGAATTCCAAAAGTAATGTAAGACTCAACACCTTTAGTCAAAGATCAATTCATTACTGGAACAGTTTGTAAGAATCAACAATAGCTGCCACAAGTGTAAATCAATTTAAATCGTTGCTAAATTCTGAAAAATGGAACATTAAGAAGTTAAACCCGTTTGTAATTTAAGATAAATTAACAATTAATTTTACTAAGCGCACTCTAGAGAAGTTTTAATAAAAAAGTAATTATCAGAGAGAGATTCTAAAGAAGAGACCATTTATCAGAGGGGCCACTACAGCATAGCTAAATTACGGCCCAACAGTCCATGTATCCAGGTATCCAGGTATAATGCGGCGGTCCATACAATAACCGAAAAGCACCGAAAAGCACCGAAAAGCACTCAATTTCTCTATATATATATGCAATATATCGTTTTTAGTGTATGTTAACGAGTTTAATTAGTAATAAATGGTTATATGATTGTATGTTTATACTACATTGTGCCCAAAATGGAAAATATCGGCAATTACCGACCGAAAAGCACTTCATGTGGAAACCGAAAAGCACTCAATTTCTCGCTATATATATGAATATTTGCGTTTCTATTGGGTGTAAACGGATTGAATTAGTTATAAATGGTTATATTTCATGCACATTTATACTACCTTGGGTTTATAACGAGGTATTAATGCCCGAAATTGGATAAATATCGGCAATATACCGACCGAAAAGCACTTCATGTGAAGACCGAAAAGCACTCAATTTCTCGCTATATATATGAATATTTGCGTTTCTATTGGGTGTAAACGGAGTGAATTAGTTATAAATGGTTATATTTCATGCACATTTATACTACCTTGGGTTTATAACGAGGTATTAATGCCCGAAATTGGATAAATATCGGCAATATACCGACCGAAAAGCACTTCACGTGAAGACCGAAAAGCACTCAATTTCTCGCTATATATATGAATATTTGCGTTTCTATTGGGTGTAAACGGATTGAATTAGTTATAAATGGTTATATTTCATGCACATTTATACTACCTTGGGTTTATAACGAGGTATTAATGCCCGAAATTGGATAAATATCGGCAATATACCGACCGAAAAGCACTTCATGTGAAGACCGAAAAGCACTCAATTTCTCGTTATATATATATATAATATTTGCGTTCCTATTATGTGTAAACGGTTTAAATTAGTTATAAATGGTATATTGCATGCATATTTATACTACCTTGTGTTTATAACGAGGTATTAATGCCCGAAATTGGATAAATATCGGCAATATACCGACCGAAAAGCACTTCATGTGAAGACCGAAAAGCACTCAATTTCTCGCTATATATGTGAATAATTGCGTTTCAATTGGTGTAAACGGATTGAATTAGTTATAAATGGTTATATTTCATGCATATTTATACTACCTTGGGTTTATTATGAGGTATTAAGCCCCAAAATTGGATAAATATCGGCAATATACCGACCGAAAAGCACTTCATGTGAAGACCGAAAAGCACTCAATTTCTCGCTATATATATGAATAGTTGCGTTTCTATTGGGTGTAAACGGATTGAATTAGTTATAAATGGTTATATTTCATGCACATTTATACTACCTTGGGTTTATAACGAGGTATTAATGCCCGAAATTGGATAAATATCGGCAATATACCGACCGAAAAGCACTTCATGTGAAGACCGAAAAGCACTCAATTTCTCGCTATATATATATAATATTTGCGTTCCTATTATGTGTAAACGGTTTAAATTAGTTATAAATGGTATATTGCATGCATATTTATACTACCTTGTGTTTATAACGAGGTATTAATGCCCGAAATTGGATAAATATCGGCAATATACCGACCGAAAAGCACTTCATGTGAAGACCGAAAAGCACTCAATTTCTCGCTATATATGTGAATATTTGCGTTTCTATTGGGTGTAAACGGATTGAATTAGTTATAAATGGTTATATTTCATGCATATTTATACTACCTTGTGTTTATAACGAGGTATTAATGCCCGAAATTGGATAAATATCGGCAATATACCGACCGAAAAGCACTTCATGTGAAGACCGAAAAGCACTCAATTTCTCGCTATATATATATAATATTTGCGTTCCTATTATGTGTAAACGGTTTAAATTAGTTATAAATGGTATATTGCATGCATTTTTATACTACCTTGTGTTTATTATGAGGTATTAATGCCCAAAATTGGTTAAATATCGGCAATATACCGACCGAAAAGCACTTCATGTGAAGACCGAAAAGCACTCAATTTCTCGCTATATATGTGAATAATTGCGTTTCTATTGGGTGTAAACGGATTGAATTAGTTATAAATGGTTATATTTCATGCATTTTTATACTACCTTGTGTTTATTATGAGGTATTAATGCCCAAAATTGGTTAAATATCGGCAATATACCGACCGAAAAGCACTTCATGTGAAGACCGAAAAGCACTCAATTTCTCGCTATATATATATAATATTTGCGTTCCTATTATGTGTAAACGGTTTAAATTAGTTATAAATGGTATATTGCATGCATATTTATACTACCTTGTGTTTATAACGAGGTATTAATGCCCGAAATTGGATAAATATCGGCAATATACCGACCGAAAAGCACTTCATGTGAAGACCGAAAAGCACTCAATTTCTCGCTATATATGTGAATATTTGCGTTTCTATTGGGTGTAAACGGATTGAATTAGTTATAAATGGTTATATTTCATGCATATTTATACTACCTTGTGTTTATAACGAGGTATTAATGCCCGAAATTGGATAAATATCGGCAATATACCGACCGAAAAGCACTTCATGTGAAGACCGAAAAGCACTCAATTTCTCGCTATATATATATAATATTTGCGTTCCTATTATGTGTAAACGGTTTAAATTAGTTATAAATGGTATAGTGCATGCATTTTTATACTACCTTGTGTTTATTATGAGGTATTAATGCCCAAAATTGGTTAAATATCGGCAATATACCGACCGAAAAGCACTCCCGCGACAGCAGAGAATCACCGAAAAGCACTCAAGTTCTCTATATATACATGCAAGTTAACTATAAGGGCCGATTTTAATGGATTGAAAAGATGTACATATTTATTTAGTCAAAGTCTGTTCATGTTGAAACTTAATTTTAATGTCTGAAGTCATCATTAACAACTTGTGAACGAACGGCCGGTACGCTTCTTTAATCAGCACAAAGCAGTTTGGAAATAGATTTTCGCACCTTCAATTAATTATATTCCAGATAATGATGAGAAGTTGCGTTATGATCGGTGCCTTTAATTCATGTACCAACCGAAAAGCATTTCATGGTGTTTATCATCTTATACGTAAATTGATGTATATGTTTTAAGTATTTCTAATTGACGTGAAACTGTTGAATAGAAATTGCAGCATGACTTTTAGTTAATGTGCTCTGTATTAATAATAGCGATTTTAATTGAAGATACAAAAAAATCAACATGTACACTTGAAATTCAATAGCTCCCCAAATGAGTGCAGAAAAAACAACGTGTCAACGTGTCACGTATATTTCAGGCACGGGCACAATCACACTTTATTAGCGCCGTCTTTAAACCCTTTTAATCTCTAAAGAACAGATTAATTTGACCTTAATTAACAAAATTAACAAAATTATTTTAACTAATGCAAGCTAGAATTAATATGTGACTACTTGCTATACAATCAGTACCATTCGAAAATGGATCGTATTTAATTGTGGTTCCTTCTTTGAACTTATGTTGACGGCCGACTTTTAGAATAGCTAGTGCCAGTAATAAATGTATTTCTTTAAATTCACATGTTGTTTTTTTAAGATATGAAAGATGCAAATGTGTCTTACTTATATTGTTTTCTGGTATTTAATCTATCTTATATATATGTGACTACGTGCTAATTTTTGGAGAAATGAAAAATTCAAATGTGTCTTATATATATTTTATCCATGTATCATGTGTATTCAGTTTTCATGCGAAAATATATCTTATTTCTTAATTTCCACCATCACACTTTATTAGCGCAGCGCCGACTCAGTAAATTAATTAATGTAATAAAAAAAGTGCAACGGTGAGGTGGATCAATTGTTAGTGCACACCACTTCAGCAATAAATGAAAGTTATTTTGACTGTAAATCCGATATTTCCAATACAGTAGCCATGTTCCTGTGTATTGAGATGATAAGATCACCACAGCAGGTTGCTAATACACAGTGTAGACTGAAATGAAAACAGTTATTTTGGCTGTAATTCCAATTCCAGTACAGTAGCCATGTTCCTGTGTATTGAACTGATAAGATCACCACAGCAGGTTGCTAATACACCGTGTAGACTTCCACTGTTTTATTATAGTAATTGTTATTTACCTGCTTGGAATAAATGGTGTATTCATTCGGGTCTGATGGTGTATTGTAAAATATATAATTCTGATAAGAAACAGTAGCACACAACAGGAATTTGGTTGATAAAAATAACTGATGTATTTATTGAAAGTGAAATTTTCCCAGAATAGTTGTATAAAATTTTTCGTCTAGCGGCCAAGTGCATTAATCCCGATCGCTGTTGGGTATTTTACTGTTTAGTAACGCTCGATTGGTCATTGTCGGCTCGGGTAAAACTTACATGTACCCCGGGTACTCTTAAGTAACTCATACTCATAGCAGTTTTTTAAAAACAATCGGACTTTAACCTTTAATTTGATGCAAATGAACAGAAGAACTGATGTATTTATTTAACGTGAAAAACATTTTGAACTAAAAATGTTTTGAATTAATGTTAATGCAAAAATAAATCTATAACATTATACCGCTGTTGGGTATTTTACTGTTAGTAACGCTCGATTGGTCATTGTCGGCTCGGGTAAAACTTACATGTACCCCGGGTACTCTTAAGTAACTCATACTCATGTTGATGCAGTTTTTCTTAACAGAAGTTTGTTTAAGATAATCGTTAGCGCGTTTTACGACATCGGATTGTGGGCGGGAAATACAACTGGGGTACAGTCTAATATCGACCGGGTACATGTAGGTAGTACCCGAGCCGACAATGACCAATCGAGCGTTAGTAAGCCATTAATACATACATTTTTAAAATGTGAACGGAAATAGGGAAATATCGATTTTTCAGAAGTTTACGCGCTTGATTAAATGTTAGCTGTAGAAATTTAGTCAACTCTTCGGGACACCCTCTTTTTACAGACTTCGGGCCGCATTACAGTCAAAAAAGAAAAATGCATTGATAAATGCTGCTAAGTCCGAAAGGAAACTATTAGATGCGTATAATGTGGGATTACAGCAGACTGATGTTACGTTCCCGTCTTCAGACGCGGACAAGATGGCGATCAATATTCTGCACAAATTTCATCCTGCAATGATAGGGCATTACACACCTATAAAAACAATCGGTGACGGCAACTGTCTGTTTAGATCTATTTCAAAATGTTTGAATGGTAGTGAAGAGCAACATATTTTGTTGAGATTGTTATCTGCTCTTGAACTTATTGAAAACGAAAGTTACTACAAATCTGATCAGTTCCTCGCCGATGACAGAATACTTAAGGCGGAATATTCAAATTTGTTGCATGATGTTATAGGTCTATACACTTGGTCAGTCGTCGAGCTAATCTTTGTGGTAAGCGCAGTAATCAAAAAATGCATTAAGTCGTACTATCCGCCTCAGCCATTCTCGGACTATACGTCCGAAGTCTTAACACGGCGTGTTGTGGGTAGGGGATGTAAAGACATGTCACCTGATATAACAATAATGTGGTCTCAAATGTCTCGCTCGGAGATAATCAGACTAGAACCTAACCATTTTGTGCCATTGATTCCTGCAAACAAAATTTTAGTAAATGATGTTTCGCCACTCAGTGATGATATTAAAGTTACAAAGGTAGAAACATGTTCAATTCCTGCTAATGCAACTTTTGTGGTAATTGATGGTGACGACTCCGATTATGACCACTCGGAAACTGTTGAAAGGTCTTTTGAAAACTCATTATCTGAGAGCAGTGATGCAAATCAGAATGATGAACTGACAAATGACCAAGCAACGGCTTCTGAGGCAGACAAAACTGTAACATTGTTTAGTGGGAAATTAAACCCCATTTCTATCATATTGACGCGTGTGCGCAGCGGGTAATCAGATTGCGCGCTGCGTGTATTAAGACTATCGCACCTTCAATCGGATGCTATTTAATTAACACCCCGCTGATAAGATAACAGTATTAACACCTTCGATCAGTTTTGTTGTAATTAAAACTCACTGATAGTTTACCTGTGCATTCCGTTGATATTTATATCTGAAAATAAATGAAACACGATTTAAATGCCCCGTCGTATAGATTTCTTTACAAATCTTAATGATAATCATACCTGGTTTTTTATCATTGTTCACATTTGTTATTATAATCATGATCTTGAATTTTATAACTTTTGTACCTTCTTTGCATATGTCTATGTAACATAGTTGTATCTTTGTTTATTTTGTTTAATCTATCTTTTATTCTAACTTTACTACCTTCTTTGCATATGTATATGTAACATAGTTGTATGTATAGTTTTTCCATTTTTATTCTATGTTTTTTTATATTATGTACCACTTATTAGTTAGTATGTACCATATATTTATATACACATTGCGTCCCATATGCCGGTGTATGTCCTGGATTTTTTTTTACATATCATTACTTTCTATAATCATAATCTGATTTGAACTTGAGGGTAACATAATCATTGACAGACAAGCTTATCTTAAGCTGTGCAGTTTTATTTCATTACAAACAGCTGCAAATATTTAATTTCTTGTTTATACAAATGGGACTATTTCCGTTTTTTTTTATTTCTTGCATAAATTTTCGGGAATATTTCGGCCTTTTTTTTCAAAATTTGGCTCTTACAAGAGGTGGCCTCCACGTGGCAAGAGCTGGGCAACATATTCATTATGTTGGCAAACTACCTCATGTATATATGAGTCGTGTTCTGGGAAGAAAAAGGGGCTTAATGAATGTTCGTAAAATGTCATCCCAGATTAGCCTACGCAGTCCGCACAGGCTAATCAGGGACGACACTTTCCGCTTTTATGGTATTTTTAGTTTCAAGGAAGTCACTCCTCACCGAAAATCACGTTTGGGCGAAAAGTGTCGTCCCTGATTAGCAGTGCGGACTGCACAGGCTAATCAGTGACGACACTTTAAGCACATGCATTAAGCCCACTTTTCTCAGAACGCGCCTCATATATATATAGTGCTTTATTTTCAAACTTAAATCAATATTTAACGAAGTCATCATTGATTATATTAAATATAGAGAGAAATTGAGTGCTTGTGCTTTATCTTTAAACTTAAATCAATATTTAACGAAGTCATTATTGACTAAATAAATATGTACATCTTTTCAATCCATTATAAACGGCACTTATAGCTTAATTTCGTTTATATATAGAGAAATTGAGTGCTTTTCGGTGATTCTGTGCTGTCGCGGGAGTGCTTTTCGGTGGCCACCAAAAATAGTAATGAGCTTTATATTTAAACTTTTTATTTAATGAAGTCATTATTGACTAAATAAATATGTACATCTTTTCAATCCATTAAAATCGGCCCTTATAGTTAACTTGCATGTATATATAGAGAACTTGAGTGCTTTTCGGTGATTCTCTGCTGTCGCGGGAGTGCTTTTCGGTCGGTATATTGCCGATATTTAACCAATTTTGGGCATTAATACCTCATAATAAATACAAGGTAGTATAAATATGCATGCAATATAACCATTTATAACTAATTTAAACCGTTTACACACAATAGGAACGCAAATATTATATATATATAGCGAGAAATTGAGTGCTATTCGGTCTTCACATGAAGTGCTTTTCGGTCGGTATATTGCCGATATTTATAAAATTTCGGGCATTTATACCTCGTTATAAACCCAAGGTAGTATAAATATGCATGACATATAACCATTTATAACTAATTCAATCCGTTTACACCCAATAGAAACGCAAATATTCATATATATAGCGAGAAATTGAGTGCTTTTCGATCTTCACATGAAGTGCTTTTCGGTCGGTATATTGCCGATATTTATCCAATTTCGGGCATTAATACCTCATAATAAACACAAGGTAGTATAAATATGCATGAAATATAACCATTTATAACTAATTTAAACCGTTTACACACAATAGAAACGCAAATATTCATATATATAGCGAGAAATTGAGTGCTTTTCGGTCTTCACATGAAGTGCTTTTCGGTCGGTATATTGCCGATATTTATCCAATTTTGGGGCTTAATACCTCATAATAAACACAAGGTAGTATAAATATGCATGAAATATAACCATTTATAACTAATTTAAACCGTTTACACACAATAGAAACGCAAATATTCATATATATAGCGAGAAATTGAGTGCTTTTCGGTCTTCACTTGAAGTGCTTTTCGGTCGGTATATTGCCGATATTTATCCAATTTTGGGGCTTAATACCTCATAATAAACCCAAGGTAGTATAAATATGCATGAAATATAACCATTTATAACTAATTTAATCCGTTTACACACAATAGAAACGCAAATATTCATATATATAGCGAGAAATTGAGTGCTTTTCGGTTTCCACATGAAGTGCTTTTCGGTCGGTAATTGCCGATATTTACCATTTTGGGCACAATGTAGTATAAACATACAATCATATAACCATTTATTACTAATTAAACTCGTTAACATACACTAAAAACGATATATTGCATATATATAGAGAGAAATTGAGTGCTTTTCGGTGCTTTTCGGTGCTTTTCGGTTATTGTATGGACCCGGTATAATGTCAGTTTAGAAACGTCATGGACAATTCCGAACACTTTAAATGCGACTGATGTAACCCTGGAATAAAAGGCTCATACATGACATTGGTTTAAATATAATTTACCTCTTGTGATATGTTGTATCTATACTGGAATAAAACGCTACTACTAGCGTTCGGAAATGTAGAGTTGCTGTACTGAACGCCGAACTGACCGTCGTTGGCATCAAGCAGAACTGTTGACTGCATGTTGACAGGATCAAAAAAGCTCGTTAGCACAAAGAAGGAAAGCCAACGTAGTGAAAGGCTTTCCATTGTTAGAATAAAGTGTGCGATGCAGATGTCAGATGTAATTAGAAAATAAAAGTAAAAGTAAATCCTTGTGCGTTTATATTTCTTAGAAAACATCGACTGCTCTTCCTAGTTTCCAATTATTACGAAACAAAACTTTTTCAGACACCGACACGAAAACTGGTCACATTTTTTGCAAATTTTTTGTTTTGTCCATTCTTTTTTTGGAAACATGACGTTATTTCATTTTGGTAATTGCCTGGCGCTAGCGTATGTTCCATATGTCTTAGTATACAAGTGTTCCGGCCTGTAAGTACATGGTTTAGTGATATCGACATAATTTACATTGTAAATTGATGTGGGTGGGGCAACGCATTACGTCCAATTCATTTTCAGAGATACTCTGACGTCTTTATGTAGATGTTATTAATTAATGTAAATTGTGTGTGTGCCGACAAAACTGCAGGTGCTTGAATATGGCTTGTTGATTAACCAGTGTTATCAGAGAAACAAAGCAGTACAGTCGATTGTAGTCCAACTTGTTGACGCCAGGGTTTTTTTCCCACTTTTTGGGAAGATAGCCCATGGCTTTGGAATTGGGAATTTTATCGGCATTTACATGAAATTCGGAAAATAAATTCATCAGCCTTTTTATCCCAAACTAAAAGTCCACTGATTAGGAAAATACTAAATTTGATATAACTCTTTATAATCATTCAAATTAAAAGAACACAATCATATAATACTATGTTAGATGTAATTGAATTAAAATTGAGATAAAATACTCATTAGACACTTCTTTCTTTTTGGAAATTGGATATTTTTTGCCACATTTTGGGAAAAAAGTATACTTTTTGGGATTGGGAACCACGGACTCTAGATTACACGGATAAGAAACGGGACAGTTATGCCAAATATCTTGTTGTGTCTAAGTCACGTGACCGTGTCGTAACTATCGATCTTTTATCGAAGCGCCGAGGTTATAAATTTGATGTACCCACTCACGTATTTTGTTAAATTATAGTTTCATTTCTAGGCCGATTTTGACAAATTATATATCATTAGAAAGCTTACGTAACGTAGTTTTCAGATATATAAATATATATTAAGTTTTTCTTCTGATTTCGGCAGCCCGGCGAGTTATAACTTTAACTTTTGCAAATAACATACCGTTTTGGAGTTTTAGAATCTAGATTTACGGTTGACATGTTCGTACTTAATACCAATTTGTAGCGTTTATATTTGGAGTTCAGTTTTAAAAATTACATCTTGCTTAGGAGAATAGAATAGGAGTATACGATAGAAAAAAAAATTGTTTAAAAACGAAAGTAACTAGAAATGGCGCGGCAGAGGCCGACGCGTATCCCCACGCCGCATGTTTGACCCAAGGGCGCCCCAGGGTTGATCATGGGGCCATGCATAGTTGAGATTGACTGTATTGTCATAAGAGAAGTTCAGTATCAATTAGAAGTGAATGGGTGTAAAAATAAAGAAGTTATAGTAAAAGGCAATTTTGGGAGGGTGTGGCCTATGTGGGCGGGGTGCCCCAGGGTTGGTAATGGGGCCATGCATAGTTGAGATTGACCGTATTGTCATAAGAGAGGTTCAGTATCAATTTGAAGTGAATCAGTGTATTAATGAAGAAATTATAGTAAAAGGCAATTTTGGGCGGGTGTGGTCTATGTGGGCGTGGCGCCCCAGGGTTGGCAACGGGGCCATGCATAGTTGAGTTTGACCGTTTTGTCATAAGAGAGGTTCAGTATCAATTTGAAGTGAATCAGTGTAGAAATGAAGAAGTTAATGTAGAATAACCTAAAATTTTTTTATAGTAAATGGATTTTTTTGGTGGGTGTGGCCTATGTGGGCGGGCGCCCCAGGGTTGGGATTGGGGCCATGCATAGTTGAGATTGACCCTAATGTCATAACAAAAGTTCAGTATCAATTTGAAGTGAATCCGTGTAGAAATGAAAAAATTATAGTAAATGGAAATTTTTGGTGGGTGTGGCCTATGTGGGCGGGGCGCCCCAGGGTTGGGAATGGGGCCATGCATGGTTGAGATTGACCGTATTGTCATAGGTGAGGTCCAGTATCAATTTGAAGTGAATCGGTGTAGAAATAAAGAAGTAAATGTAAAATAACCTAAAAAAATGAGTGATAATTTCTGACGCGGCCCCACCCCAACCCCTATAACTTTTGACCCAGGGGTCAGATCAAAATTCCAAATAGTGCACCGTCGCACATATGCTCATAGCTACCATGTGTGTAAATTTCAAGGTTCTAGTGCTTTTAGTGTAGGAGGAGATAGTGGCCAGGACAGACGGACAGACGGACGGACGGCGGAGATCACCACAATATCCCCACCTTTTTTTCAAAAAGCGTGGGGATAATTAAGGAATGAAGGCGGGAAAATGTAGCGCGCGTTCCTAACGCACTGAACTGATGCTACGGTCTTGGCGATTATGCTTTTGTTAAGAAACCAGCCATTGAATTTCCTTTGCCATGATTATTATAATTTTTATGAAATATATTGAAATATTTTGTTCTAGAGACATATCCATAAAGCTAAGTATTAATGAAGCTTAATAAATTTACGATTTCAGCTCTTGATTATAACACAGAAAGGGTGTTAATTTTATGATGAAACAGCGTATATAGCGGACCCTCTCGATATTATTCGGCTTTGCATGCATACTTGAAATAAAATGGGTGTCAAAAACATTCATCGTTTGCTGTTTATTATCAACAAGGTAATTATGTATAATTATTTGAAATGTTATTTACCTTAAATTATCAATTTATTAAAGATTCTTAAAAATAACCATAGTGTTATTTAGTATTGGTCGGCACAGTATCTGATCATAACGAGATAATTGGTTTGTGCTGAACACAGGGGCAATAAAACCACAGATCTATCAATAAACAAGATTATTGAGATATCTTTTATTGAACACCGCGATCAAAATGCTCAAACCATGGACTCTAGATTACACGGATAAGAAACATGGCAACATTCTCAGAATCATCACTGCTATATGTGTAATCACCTAACAATTCGTCTAAAAATTAATTTATATATTTGAGTTGAAGACGATTTACTGTTGTTTAAGTCTGAATAAACTATCTGTCTGCCTGTCTAAATCCAAGCCGTCATCGTCCCGGTGAAAAAAAATCTGATTTTCAATAGTTGGACATGATGCCCTGATGTCAAAATACGAAATGACCCGCGTAACACGGACCGTGATTTTTAAGAATCTTTAATAAATTGATAATTTAAGGTAAATAACATTTCAAATAATTATACATAATTACCTTGTTGATAATAAACAGCAAACGATGAATGTTTTTGACACCCATTTTATTTCAAGTATGCATGCAAAGCCGAATAATATCGAGAGGGTCCGCTATATACGCTGTTTCATCATAAATTTTACACCCTTTCTGTGTTATAAACAAGAGCTGAAATCGTTAATTTATTAAGATTCATTTATAATAAGCTTTATTGATATGTTTCGTGAACAAAATACTACAATATATTCCATAAAAAATATAATAAGATGGCAAAAGAAATTCAATGGCCGGTTTCTAAACAAAAGCATAATCGCCAAGACCGTAGCATCAGTTCAGTGCGTTAGGAACGCGCGCTACATTTTCCCGCCTTCATTCCTTAATTACTTTCGTTTTTAAACAAAAAATTTTTCTATTGGATACAGAATTCTATTCTCCTAAGCAAGATGTAATTTTTAAAACTGAACTCCAAATATAAACGCTACAAATTGGTATTAAGTACGAACATGTCAACCGTAAATCTAGATTCTAAAACTCCAAAATGGTATGATATTTGCAAAAGTTAAAGTTATAACTCGCCGAGCTGTCGAAATCAGAAGAAAAACTTAATATATATTGATATATCTGTTTACTACGTAACATAAGCTTTTTAATGATATATAATTTGTCAAAATCGGCCGAGAAATGAAACTATAATTTAACAAAAGACGTGAGTGGGTACATCAAAATGTATAACCTCGGCGCTTCGCTGTACGCTAATCGTAAAAGATCGATAGCCACAACACGTTAAAACGCGCGGTGGTAAAACATAAAATGTGTATTTCTTGTGTTTAACTCGCTATAAATCCATTAATAACAACGGGAATATACTAAAAGTTATATTTTTTTGAAAGAGGAATTAATAAGCAACAAGATAACGTATAAACCAATAAAATCGGATGAATAGTTTTTGCATAAGATTGAATTTACTACAGTAAGGGTCAAATACTCGATTCATCTCCTGTCAATATACACTCCGTGTGGGAACATAGCCGAATTTCGGCTATAAAATCGGCCAAAAAAAACCCTGGACCCTCTTAAATATTAAGCTACTTTTTATATAGGTAATATTTGGAGCGTCCAACGGCTGAACCATTCGATTTGTGTTGGAATTTTTTCCTTCTGTGTCTATATTGTTGCGCAAGGATTTTGTGCGCATTATTCAAGCCCCGATATAAGACACTTAATATCAACGGATTGCAATAATATTTATATACCTGTGTAGATAATTCATTTCTTGATAATGTTCCGTAAAAATTATGTAATGACACTTTGAATTTTGCATGCCTGAGCAATTTAAATCCAACCACTATTCAATTTTTATACGCCCGTATAAAATACGGGACGTATTATGTGAAACCCCTTGGCGGGCGGCGGGCGGAAGGCATCACTTTGTCCGGACTCTAATTCAAATTGTATTCATCCGATCTTCACCAAACTTGGTCAGCAGTTGCATCTAGTTGATATCTAGGCCAAGTTCGAATATGGGTCATGCCGGGTCAAAAACTAGGTCATAGGGTCAATAAGTGCATTTTCAAAGGGGCCACTTTGTCCGGACTCTATTTCAAATTGTATTCATCCGATCTTCATCAAACTTGGTCAGCAGTTGCATCTAGTTGATATATAGGCCAAGTTCGAATATGGGTCATGCCGGGTCAAAAACTAGGTCATAGGGTCAATTAGTGCATTTTCAACGGCGCCGCTTTGTCCGGACTCTAATTCAAATAGTTTTCATCCGATCTTCACCAAACTTGCTCAGAAGTTGAGTCTAGACAATATCTAGGCCAAGTTGGAATATGGGTCATGATGGGTCAAAAACTAGGTCATGGGGTCACTTAGTGCATTTCAAGGATTTCATGGTGTCCGCTCTCTAAATGAAGTAGTTTTCACCCGATCTTCACCAAATTTGGTCAAAAGTTGTGTCTATATGATATGTAGGTCAGGTTTAAATATGGGTCATGCCGGGTCAAAAACTAGGTCACGAGGTTACTTAGTGCATTTCAAGCATTTAGCATGGTGTCCGCTCTCTAATTGAAGTAGTTTTCATCTGATCTTCACCTAATTTGGTTACAAGTTGTGTCTAGATGATATGTAGGTCAAGTTCGAATATGGGTCATGCCCGGTCAAAAACGAGGTCACATGGTGCATTTAAAGCATTTAGCATGGTGTCCGCTCTCTAATTGAAGTAGTTTTCATCTGATCTTCACCAAATTTAGTCAGATGTTACATCTAAATGATATCTAGGTCAAGTTCAAATATGGGTCATGCCAAGTCAATAACTAGGTCTTGAGGTCACTTAGTGCATTTCAAGCATTGAGCATGGTGTCCAAAACCTTCGAACGGGCGTATCTTGTGACAGTTTGGCACTCTTGTTCAATATCTCTTGATTCGCTCGCTGTGTAGATATAAATCGATAACACGACCTCGATGTAAAGCATCTGGTTTAAAGTGGAAGAATAAACAGCGTAAAATACAGTTTGCGTTTGTCTGTTGTGGTGCAGCGCGTTACATAGTAAACCAATGTTATACTTTTCTGGATTAATTTAGCATTGTTTTTTTCTAAATTGACAATTAAAAAAGTTCTGAAATAAATTACATCTTTTATTTTTATACTGTACATAAATAAGATTGATACAGATCGTACAGTATACCGTCCTATGTAACGTAGAATGTAAGTACATAAAACAACACAGACAGAGGTGCGAAAAAGACATGCATAAACACTCACTGAAACTTAGAACAGTGAATAGAAACTGCACCATATCTGTTTTGAACATATGCTTATTAAATCGACAAAAATTAACATACTAGATCCAGGCTTTTTCCGCCCTATGCCACGGGTCCGAAATTCGGCCCCATTCCCAATGCAAATCTGGTTGTTTTTTTCCCAATTGAAAAAAAATATTCCCAATTCCAAAAAAAAATAAAAAAAATTTTTTTTTTTTTTTTTTTTTTTTTTTTTACCCTTAAAATATATAAGTTGACCTGATCCGGTGTAGAAAATAGAAAGTATTGCATAATTAAATTATCTGTTGCCTTGAATTTGTTTTAAAAACTGTAAAATATGTTAATGATTATTTAAGACTTTCCTTATTTTCCTCAAAATCGCGCGATTTTTTTCACCTCATAAAAGGCCAAGCCTTTTCACCAAATTAAGATTAAAAAACCTGCACTTATCACACATGTTCATAATATTTTGTAAAATTATAATAATAAGTTATCCAAATAGTCGTTATTTACCAGTTAATGGCTTCTTTGAAATATAAGAAACACTATTTATATGCAATAATTTTTCCCAATTGAGCCAATTTTGCGATTAATTTTTTTCCCAAAATGGGGTTTTTCACGCCGCGAAATTCCCAAAATTCCAGTGTGGCGTTTTCCCAAAATGGAGCGGAAAAAGCCTGAGATCTAGTTAGGTAAAAGTCGGTGTTAAAAGCTAATGTTAAATAAAATTATGCGTACACGTTACACGGTAATGCCTTCTTCTGATTGGTTCATATTTAAATCAGTTTCATGACATGGCTACAGGTCAGTGATTGTTTTGCAGATTTAAGCAGAAGTTTAACTGAAGAATTTATGCCTTTCTAACTTCGAATCGAGGATATTTGATGTAAAAATGGACTTCTGAATTAAAACTGAATGAGTTGGTAATGTTATTTTGCAATTTTACGCAAATTGATGAAAATTGAAACTTTCTGGTTTCCACCACAAAAAAGGTCCTTCAACGATGAGACGTTCCAAAGAATTTAGCCCATATAAAAAGTATCTCTAAATTCTTTGCACGTCTTATAAATGAGACTACAGTCGATTGGTGTATAGCGGATTTTAGTGAGTAACGGATAGGTTAAAAGTTTTTTGCAAAGTACTTGTATTTATATAAAGATTTATAGTGTTCTATGAATTGAATACAAAATGCCTATCATTGTTCAGTCGATTCATGTTTTAGTTGACATGTGTCAATGTTTACAATTGTTTCTTTTTTCGAAAGCAAAACAAGGTCACGTTATGTACGCATCGTTTTTGTGACGAAAGGAAAAGTGAAGACGTATGGTTTCTTGAATTTTGCAGATTTTGTTTGGTAAACGTTATGTTCATTGATGTAATATTGTAGTATAATGTGTGATGTGTACCACATAAAATAAGCATGAGAGCTGCAACTCGTGATTTTGTGAATAACGGACTTGTGGCGACACATATTTGGGAATGTGGGGATTGTCTCAAACTAAATGAAAACTCAATTGAAGTTGTCCAATACACATGTGGGTAGCGTGTGGCTATGATATTTATTAGTAAAAACATCATTTTGAATGAAAAATAATAAAATTATAACGAAAAATCGATTTCTCTGAAAACATAGTTTTCACTATCAAATCTATATATATAACAAGGTATTCAACTCAAAACGACCCGAATATATGGTGCATCGCTATGAACAGCCATTACTCCATCAATTGTGCAGCGATTTCCATGAACTCGGTCTTATTAAACGCAGAAATGAAGTTCCTTTTCTGGAAATGTACATATCTTGCAATATGTTTTACAAATGCTGGGTAAAATTTCAAGAAATAACACGATACACATGTAATCCGATAAAGACCTAAGCGATCCGGTAATGGCTGAATCAGTTTACCCTGAAATTTGCGCTGTAAACAAAAAATATTTGTCAGAATTTTAAAACCGCTGGCATGTTTCAATAGGAAAGACATTTGTCTTTAGAGGTTTAAAGGTTTAATTACTGAATGCATGGTGTTTACGTTGAAATGAGACTCGAAGTCCTTAGCATGCCTATCGGTTTTACACCAATCGACTGAAGCTTGATAAAGTGCAATCAAGTAAAGCATGCAAATGTCATCATATGGGATAATTTAAGTCTTTTAAAGGGCCATCATAGCCTTCCTGTTAAAGCCCAAGTCCACTACCACTATCAAAAAGTTTAACATTACATAAGTTATTGCATATGAAAATTTTACCAACCAATAAATAAATAAATGCATGTTACATTAAGAATAAGGCTCTCCTGATGATGTCGCTTGCATGGGCTCTGAGGATTTTAATTCACTTACATTACTACGCTTGAAAATAAATGCAAGCTCAACCAAAATGAGGATAAACAGGTATAATTGCTTTTCATAATTTTACTTCAATTAAAATTATCCTAATTTATTTATCCATAATCCATACATTTTATTGGTCCTCTTCATTATATTTCCACATAAGTTGCAAAGTAAAGCAAACAACTGCACTACTGTCTGAGTACTGTAGTGGTAAGACAATACTTAACCAAAATTACTTTTATTTTCTCCCCATTTTCAGAAAATGCATGAAATCAGTGCTTTCCACAAGAATTTTTTCTCATACCCCTGGGGCATATGGGGTGAGGAGGACTGTCCACTCCGTACTTTGTTTACATTTTTAGGGGCCAAATGCGACATTGTGTGCGCTATGACTCTTTACACAACTATAACGTCATTGATAACGATATTTTTGCTAAGATACAAATTCACAGCTTTGACATTTAGCTATAAATTTACATACACTGTTACTACTGCAGATATTGAACTTCAAATTTGTCTTTGCGGTCTTTATATCATGTGACTGACAGAAAATGTACACAGTTCTTTCAAAGAGGAAGAAAAGTCGAGCACGCTATCTTTTATCAGCTCTTGTTTAAGGAACATTTTGCTAAGATATCTTGGCTGATTTTTAAATGTTATTGGAAAACATCACAAAATATACTCACAACAGTTAATTCCTGCTCGGTCTTTACTCTTAGGTGAGCTACTTGTACTATTGTCTTTCACAAGAACAGATGTCATTTTAACATGCATGTAATTAGTTATAGTGGACAAGATTTAATATAACAATCACAGAAGTTTATAGACTGTTGAACATAGCTTATTGCTGACAGTACCTATATATGTCACATACAATTTCAGGTCAGAGTACAGTGCATTTTGGAAATGTGTGCAGGCAGGAGGTACATATCTGTTCACACAGTTGTGTAAAATGCTTATCCTTGCAACATTTTTCCCAACAAATGAAGTTGCAACTGAGAGTCTAGATATTCTAGGGGTAAGTTAATTTACTGTTATTTCATGTTTTGATGATTGACTTTAACCCTTTCCACCATAGAAGCAAAGTGAACATGGCTTTTGCAACCAGCATAAAACCAAAACAGCCTGTCAGTAACTCGCAGTCTATTCAGGTTTTATGCTGTTTGCTGCTCATCGGTATCTAAGGGTTAGAAATGAAGCTTTTAAAACTTGAATCTAGTAAGAAAGGTCTTTGATAAAATTTACTTTTCTAAGGGACAACAAATTTGTCAAAATATGTTTCTAAGTGGTAAAGGGTAACCGGTTAAGTTGTGTATTAGTCATGATTGAAATTATTTCTATCCAGAGCCACCCCAAATAAATTTCCTGCTTACTTAAATTTGGAATTCAATTTAGTAAAGGTTATTCTAATTTTTACTCAGGAGAAAATATCTGGAGACAGAAATGGCATTTATATAGAATTTATGATTAGTAAACAGTAATTTAATTCACTGCTTTGGGAATCGGTATGATTCAATTGGTAACTTTGAAAAATGAAAACTTAAAATTGGGACATTCAAAAGCATGACATTTTAATAAATATACAATTTTCTGTTACATGTGAAACTTTTTGAGTCAATATGTTATTAGTATTTGTCTAATAGCACATCTTTTCATGTATTTAGAATTTTGTCACTGCTGATTTGTCCATTTAGTCGGAAAAATAAACCATTACCCCATATATTGAATTGGCATGGGTCCTGTCATATAACAAGCACATTCTCTGGCAAACATTTGTTTTCAGGAATTGATGAAGTGCACTGTGGACATTGCAGACCTAGTTGGCATTTACTTTGTCATGTCCAGGATTGCTGGGAAAGGTCAACTAAAAATAATGGTTGCTGGCATTGGTTGGGCAACAGCCGAGTTGGTCGTTACCAGGTATTCCTGCTCACTGTTGACATTGGCACTTTTAACTCAGTGCTTTCCACCTTTTTTATTGGTCTCTAGCTGGTGCGCTTGAATTTCGAAATCAGAGTCTGTGGGGTGCTCAATTAGTGTATTTGTTAGTTACTGCAACTAGTCTTTCTTAAGATCGAAGCAATATCGACTTCACCGAATATTTTGAGAGCCGATTTACGGTCCTCTGTCAATTACATGTATTGCTTTACCAAACTAAATCCCGCGTAAAGGCAAAGCATTTTTGCATTGGAAAATCGATATTGGCCAATGAGAGCGCATGCTTTGCACTAGTGACAGCACTCGTAGGCATTCAATACCTGCAGTAAAATAAGCAGACAACAAGTGATGTAATTGTCATAAGTGTGTTGTTTTGTGACAGTATGTTGGCTTTGTGACCAATGGTGTACACCTCAATGATGAAATCTCTGCAAGTTACTTAAAAGATTGATGATGGCCACTGAGTGTCATGCTCGTGGAAATTGTGCAAATAACATCATACATAAATGTAAAAAAAAAAAATCATATGAAGGGGGCTGCCCTCCCTAACCCACCTCTAATCACTGTGGAAAGCACTGTTTTAACTTAACATAATGTTTGTTGATTTGTGGTGAAACCTGCCGCCATGAACATTATTGATAATCTTCAAACAATATTAACCCATTATCCAATCAGTGATTTATTTCTACAGTTTCACAGATGTAGACATTGATTAGTTTATTTCCATTTCATCCAACATTAATTAGCAAAGCATTGTTGTTTGTTGCTCCTAATTGCTGTCCGATCAATATAGCTGTAAAAATGGTGGCTCAGTTTATAAGCTTGCATCAGTCCAGCTGAGCTTTTGCAGACTGTAGTTTTGTCCTTCGTTAATAAAATTTGAAATAGCTTACCACAATTCTAGAAATGACAAGTCACATTTAAGGCCCTGTCCATACCTCAAAGGTTAAGGTCACTTTTTGAGATCAAAGGTCAAATACAGAAATAATACCGGTTGTTAAGACTGTAATTCAGCAGGCATTAAATAACTATAAAAAAAACATTCCCCATGTAAATACAGCATGCCAAGGAGGAGACTCAGTTCAAATGTTCAGGCCAAATATGAGCATCATACTGCATGTGTAGACTGTAAAAGTTGAATTCATCATCACTCAGCAGCCAATTTAAAAAGCTCAACATTTGGTAACAACTTGTTGTACATGTATGAAAGGATTATTTCCATGGCTCAAAGGTCAATGTTGTTCATAAAGGTCAATACTCAAAATCTGGGGAGCTTTGTCTGACAGTAACTTCCATCATTCAAACTAAAATTTGTCTCACATGTTCACCCTTTTGGTGAGGGCAGGTCAGAGGTAATGCCTGTGTCCTAAGTTCAAGGTCAGCCTGTCATTTTTGTCCCCTACAGTTTTCACCGGAGGGGACTTCTGGTTTGCGCTCCGTTAGTCAGTCTGTCTGTCAGTCTGTCCGCCACACTTTTCTGGATCCTGCGATAACTTTACAAATTCTTAATATTTCTTCATGAAACTTGAAGCATGGATAGATGGCAATATGGACATTATGCACGTCATTTCATTTAGTTCCTACGTCAAAAATTCTGTTTGCTATGGCAACAAATAGACTAGAAATACTGCTGAAAATGGTGGTTTTCTGGATCCTGCGATAACTTTAAAAGTTCTTCATATTTGTTCATGAAACTTGAAACATGGATAGATGGCATTATGGACATTATGCACGTCATTTCATTTTGTTCCTACGTCAAAAATTCTGGTTGCTATGGCAACAATTTTTTTTTTTAATCTGACATTGGTGGAATTTCTGACAATGGTGGAGCCGGTAGGGGACCATATTGCTTGACAATCTCTTGTTAAATAATGGAAGGCATTCTTGTCATTGGGCTCAACACCTGGTGTAAACAGGACTGGTATTCTAGTATAACAAAAGCTTTATATTGTAACATTTTTTGTAGGGATGCAAGAGGTTACAAAAAATCATTAACCTGTTAACCTTTTTCCGTAACCAGTTATTAACCGGTTAACCAAAACACCTTATACGTAGTTAAAATGATTAAGAATAATTTAAAAAGAATAAATAATAAAAATTTCATAGCGCTCGAACCGCTCGGTAGAAACAAAAGTAATTTCAAATTTGAAATCGCTTGCATTGATAACATGCCAGTTTCGTAATAAAATGTTTATACAATATATTTATCAATATTGTAAATGTATGCTATATATTTTATTTATTTTTCCTGCGTAAATGCAAAGGGGTAAAAAATAAAAAAACAACACAATGTTCATTTTCTCGTGTTATGAACTGTTTTTGGTTGGGCCACTTATATGAAGTTCCGTCGTATCGCTCACAAAAATGGTGTGTTCCTTTGTTCATTCTGTTTTAATTTTTGAAACTCAAATTGGCTAAATATAGAAATGTGCTTTCCCCTTTCAATTCGAAGTTAAGTCATTCATGTGTGATCAGCAATCCGCATCTCTTCTTTTTCGATAATTGCATATTTTGTTGTGTGCATTTGAGCGTCTGTAGCTGAAGTATTGTCGTTTGATGTTCATTATACAATTTAAAAAATGTGGGTTAAATAAAGGACACAAATGCAAATTAAATTAATTTTGAACAAAATGGAAGTTAAATAATTTAATCAGTACATTTATTTAATAGCGAAGTAACTAAGTATTATGATCTCAAATACTGATAGTTACGTATGTTTGTTAACGTACCATAGCACGCAAATTTTAAGCAATAACACAAATACTGAATTTCAGTTTTTTTGTTGTTTTTTAGCTCATCTATTTTTTGAAAAAAAAATATGAGCTATTGTCATCACCTTGGCGTCGGCGTCGGCGTTGGCGTCCGGTTAAGTTTTGCGTTTAGGTCCACTTTTCTCATAAAGTATCAATGCTATTGTATTCAAACTTGGTACACTTACTTACTATCATGAGAGGACTGGGCAGGCAAAGTTAGATAACTCTGGCGTGCATTTTAACAGAATTATGTGCCCTTTTTATACTTAGAAAATAGAAAATTTTGGCTAAGTTTTGCGTTTAGGTCCACTTTTCTCAGAAAGTATCAATGCTATTGCATTCAAACTTGGTACACTTACTTACTATCATGAGGGGACTGGGCAGGCAAAGTTAGATAACTCGGGTGTGCAGTTTGACAGAATTATGTGCCCTTTTTATACTTAGAAAATTGAAAATTTTAGTTAAGTTTTAAGTTTCAAAGTTATTGCTTTGATACTTGCATCACTTACTAACTATCATAAGGGGACTGTGCAGGCAAAGTAATGTAACTCTGACTGGCATTTTGACAGAATTATGTGCCCTTTTTATACTTAGAAAATTAAAAATTTGTTTAAGTTTTGTGTTTAGGTCCACTTTATTCCTACAGTATCAAAGCTATTGCTTTCATACTTGCAATACTTATTAACTATCATAAGTGGACTGTGCAGGCAAAGTTATGTAACTCTGACTGGCATTTGGACGGAATTATGGGCCCTTTATACTTGAAAATTTGGTTAAGTTTTGTGTTTTGGTCCACTTTACCCCTAAAGTATCATAGATATTGCTTTCATACTTGGAACACTCGCAAACTATCTTAAGGGTACAGTAAAAGGACAAGTTGCATAACTCTGGTTGTCATATTTACGGAATTATGGCCCTTTTTTGACTTAGTAACTTTGAATATATGGTTAAATTTTGTGTTTCGATCCACTTTACTTCTTAAGTATCAAGGCTATTGCTTTCAAACTTCAAATACTTTCATGCTATCATGAGGTTACTGTATCTGGCAAGTTGAATTTTACCTTGACCTTTGAATGACCTTGACTCAAGGTCAAATTATTAAATTTTGCTAAAATTGCCATAACTTCTTTATTTATGATTAGATTTGATTGATACTTTGACAAAACTACTCTTACCTGACATACCACAATAGACTCCACCCAAACCATCCCCCGTGCCCTCCCCTCTCCCCCCCCCCCCCCCCCCCCCCCCCCGAATCCCCCCCCCCCTATTTTTTTTTTTTTTTTTTAAGATCATCTCACAAATGACCACCACACCCTCACACTATACCCCCCCACCCCACCCACCCCCCCCCCCCAATTTTTTTTAAACTGTTAAAAAACACAATTTTTTTATTTTATTTTATGTTTGAAATACCGTCCAACCATCGCACCCAAGAATCCCCACAAACCCCCCCTCCCCCCACCCGAATCCCCCCTAATTTTTTTTTTTTAAGATCATCTCACAAACAACCACCACACCCTCACACTATACCCCCCCCCCCCCCACCCCATCCCCTCAATTTTTTTTTTTAAACGGTTAAAAACCACAAATATTTATTTTTATTATTTTATGTTTGAAATACCGTCCAACCATCGCACCCAAGAATCCCCCCCCCCCCCCCCCCCCCACCCTGAATTTTATATATTTTTTTTGCATTTTTTTCGCATTTTTGGAAAATAATGTAATAAATGTGCACACCCCCACACTATACACCCCTCTTCACTCCACCCCTCCCTCCTTTGTGATTGAAAATGAGAGTCCCTTCACCTTTAAAAAGAAAATAGATGAGCGGTCTGCACCCGCAAGGCGGTGCTCTTGTTTTTAATTGATGTTTAATTATTTAATAAGTTAATAATTTGCTATTTTAAGTAACACTTGCATCGGACGGTAATGGTGGAATCGCTTGATGAAATTATAATAATAATATTAATTTCTGATAAACAAAAACGACGTTGACTCGACAAAATTTTAACTATGAATGTAATTCATGATAAAATTGTTAAGTATTAACACGGAATTTTCGTGAGCAATCAGTGTTGGATATTGGTTAACAAAACACCAAAATAAGCCGTCCAATGTCTCAACTGTTTTTTATCGCGAGTTTAATAAACATGTCAATTATGTCTTCGCTAATTGCTCTGACTCCCCGCAGTTCGCTAGTTAAATTTTTGCGAGTCAAACAAAACAATAGTGTCAGTTATCAAAACGTACCCCCTATTTGTTATCACAAAGGTATTGATTTAGTGCTTTGTTACTTTGATTGTTGACATGTTATTTATTTCCGTCGATGGTGCAGCATCTTGTTCTAACTAGTAGCCAGCGCAAGTTGGCAGTATGTCACGCGCAGAAGTAAAATCGTACGATTTATTCCATGATAAAAACATAATCAAATATTTTTTCCATGTTAACCTTTTCCCCGAAAAAATGACCGGTTAACTGGTCGTTTCGGTAGGTTAACCGGTTAACCTCTTGCATCACTAGTTTTTTGTAATTGCTGACCATATGATTATAAATGTGTCTTGTTCTTTGAAAATTGGGCAAAATGCATGTGCGTAAAGTGTCGTCCCAGATTAGCCTGTGCAATCTGCACAGGCTAATCTGGGACGACACTTTAGGCTTTAATGGTATTTTTCGTTTCAAGGAGTCCCTATTTATCGAAAATCTACTTTAAGCAGAAAGTGTTGTCCCAGATTAGCCTGTGTAGACACAGGCTAATCTGGGACAACACGTTTCACACATGCATTAGCATTATTATCTTAGAGCTCGGATCATAATTATTTTTGGTTCATACTTCGCAGGTGTCTACCATTGTGGGTTGGGGCAAGAGGCGTTGAGTTTGACTGGAAATACATTCAAATGAGTTTTGACTCCAACATTAGTTTGGTAAGGATTCACATACTTAATTGTGTCAATATATGACTGCTTTAGGTCTACAAAATGCAACTCAATGTATGGACTGCACATGATAAATATTGATAAATGATAAAACCATCTGTAATTACTCATACATTGCCAAGTTGCACTGCGATATATTTTGCTGTACAATCATTAGGCCTTGACAAAGATTTTAGGGATATACCGGTACATATAGTTGTACGTTATATTTCACTGTGCATGATGTGGTAATTTTTCAATATTTGCTCACAAATTAGACTCACTCTTGTTTGCATATGTTTTAATTGATGTAAGAATCTTTGCAAAAGCTAAGCAAGACAGTTCAGTTTCTTCTGGTTGCATGTGAGCCTGCTGGCTGGTAAATGTACAAGTACATGTACATGTTGCACTCTCCGCAGGTTCACCATATCGCTACTGCAATGCTAGTGTGGCTGTACTACAGACAGGACCTCAACAAGTCCTTTGTGCCCGTTGTCATGGCGCTGCTGGCTCTCAGCTGCTACAGACCCCTTATTGTCGAGTAAGTAGCAGTGACTGTGTAAAACAAACATTGCAGCCATTTTCCTTCTTTAGCACGGGCCTTATAAAGAGCCCATCATCGCACAATATAGACCCTCCCCACAATGGAATTTCTTTAAAATTATTCAAATACCTCAAATTTTAAGTTAACCTTGCGCAACTTGTTAATGTCTATCCCTAAATCAGTTTACTCATCCCCCAAAAGGAAAGTTAGCACTTTTTTTCAAATGAAGAAAAAAGCCCTGTCAATGGAGGTTGAAATGAATTTATCAGTGTCAATTATTTGATGAGACACATGGCTATTTTTTAATAAAACATACTTCAGGACTTCCTTGTTTGACAGATATTTCTTGTACAATGATTTTATTTCAGTTGTTATTGTCACACAAAAAGTGTGGTTGCTATGGTTACAGAAACAATAAAAACTAAAGCTGGATCCTACTGTAAGTCAAAAAGTGATTCAGCTTTGTCGATGAAACTGTGTATTTTTATAGAGGGGAATATGGGAGTATGCAAGTAAATTCTTTTTTTTTGTCAGACAAAAAATGTGATTCCAGGGGACAAAAATATTCATAAACTGCACTCGTCCTGCAGGACAAGTGCATTAAAATTTTCACTCGTCCTGCAAACACACGCACTCGTCCTTCAAATATGTGTGAAATAAAGGTTGCAAAGGGCTCATATGACTTATAAAATTTCCTAAAGTATATCACTGCTAAGCAGTGAAATAAGTTACTTTATTTATGAGGAACACAAAATAAATATTTTTTTCTAATGCTCGTCCTTTCAAGATTTCACTCGTCAATACGAGCGGACGAGTGGAATTTTTGTCCCCTGGATTCCTTTGGTTACCTATGATATGGTGATAGGAATACTTGAAAAACTAAAATTTGGATCATTGCATAACTGAAAAATAAGGCTATGATGATGAAACTCATTATGTAGATAGAGGTTCATATGGGGAATATGAAATATTTATCAATATTTTGTCAAAATAGGTTGCTGTGGTTACAGGAAAGGAAAAACTGAAATCTGGATCCTGCTACAAATTTAAAGGAATTTAAGCTAGGTTGAAGAAACTCAGTGTGTGAATAGAGGCCAGGGCCATATGGGAAATTATATATAACTTCACTTTTTTCTGTGTAGCCTCTGTCCTTATGTCAAATCTGGATCGTGCAATAACATAAAAAGTACTTTAGCTAAGATGATTGAACTCAGTGAGTGGATAAAGAGCCATATTTTGGATAAACACATTTTTTAGGTTTTTTAATGAGACAAAAATTGTGGTTTCTATGGTTACAGAAATAAGTGGAAACTAAAATCGTGATCCTGCAACAAGTCAAAATGTACTTTAGCCATGTTGATGAAACTTTGTAGTAAAATCTACAAAAGCCAATAACAAAAGTTGTTGAGTGTACCCATGCCTTTTTTTTTTTTTGAAGATTCTTATATACACAATGTTTGTAGTCACACATTATCCCCATTTAACACCATCACAGTTTAAATTCCTGCTCATTGGAACTTTAAATAATCATTTATTTGCAGATAAAAAATGACAATTCGAAAATACTTGCTGTTTTCAGAATCCTGGTGCATGCAGTGGGCCTGGGCTCGTGGATGTTGCTGTTTGCCAAGGCCCTGTTCACGGGGCTGGTGAGCACTATAGCCCTGAACATGTACATGGGCATGTCAACACAGGCCGTCAACTCGTACTACTGAATGTCACAACATCAAAGGGGGTCAGTGATTTCAGGGTCAATGGATTGCGACTTGCTAATACACACAGAGAACAAAGTACTTTATTGAGAAAACAAAGACTATGATAACATCAGAAAAGTGGAAATTGAACACACACAAAAACAAAAGGGGGCTAAATCTATGTGCGTTAAGTGTCGTCACAGATTAGCCAGTTCAAGTCTGTGCTGACTAATCAGGGAAATACTTTTATACTTAGTGTACGGTATTTTTCATATAACGGAAGTCACTTCTTACAAAAAAAAGTTACGGTTTAAAAAGTTGTGCCTGATAAGTCTGTGTCGTTTGCACATGTTCATCTGGGACATGACCTCGCACAGTTTGCACATGTTCATCTGGGACATGACCTCGCACACATGCATGTTAACCTGTTTCCCTAAAGGGAGGTTTAGTTTTAATTATGTCTCTAGTCTTTGTTATTGTCCAACTGTTACTCAAAAATAGAGCAATCATTGTAATATAATGTTTCATGTCACTTGATTTCTTTGTCAATCATGCAGTTATACATGTCTGACAGTAATCTCAATCATATTGCATGTTTACATCGGATCATCAGGCTAACTGTGTGTGAAGTAACTGTGATTATAAATTATGGTTATTTGATGCACAATAGTTAATATTCAGTTTGGTTTACTGATATGTATGGACTTAGTTTTTATGTACACATAAATGTTGTGGCATATGAGATCACATTAAGGTGTATATTTTTACAACTTTTTGCTTAAAGGTGGAACTTGTGGTGAAAATAATTATTACAGTTAGAGGATTAAGAAACCTCTGAAAGAATTTTGCTTAATTCTATTGTCATGTAGGTACTGAAACTCATAAAAGTCTATGAGCTTAATTGTTGATAAACACTCCTATTAAATGAACATTTGATTTATAGATTTGGCCCTGTCAACATAATATTCACTTGTGATTAAAGGTACAAACAAATCCACAATATTGATGATTATTTATATGTCCGATGTGTTTGATGATTATTTCTATGTACATGTACGATGTGTTTTACTGTGCAAGGCTATCCTAGAGTTATTTTCATCTTTTAATATTTAGAAGACAATATGTATAAACATGAAATTCATAAAATAAATATGTAAACTGTGTATGCTTTGTTGCTTGATCTGGACACCTCTGCTTTCAGAGTCTTTGGCCATCTCTCTCACTAAGTACGTTCACAAATTTTTTGGAAACCTGTTTTTAGCCAAAATAATTATTTTTTGTGACTATATTTTTCGACACAGGGATGTTTATCCATAATTAATTACTCTGTTGTGCTCATCTGGTGACACTTTGATCATGAGTTTTACAAGGAGATTAAGATCATAAACCCTGATACAAATCTCTTGAGGCAATTGAACATACATTTTTATTGGTTTAAAGGGGCCTTTTCACAGATTTTGGCAGATATTGAAGTTTGTCATTAAATACTTTAGATTGATAAATATAAACATTGCATCTAGAAAGCTCCAGTAAAAGCAAGAATAAAATTAAAGGAAGAAAAACAAGGGCTGTTTGTAAACATGCATGTCTGTCAGCCATTGTGTGAATACGTTTTTTGGCACTGTGACTTTGACCTAGTGACCTGAAAATCAATAGGGGTCATCTGCGAGTCATGATCAATGTACCTAAGAAGTTTCATGATCCTAGGTGTAAGCTTTCTTGAGTTATCATCTGGAAACCATTTTACTGTTACAAGTCACCGTGACCTAGTGACCTAAAAGTCAATAGGGGTCATCTGCGAGTCATGATCAATGTACCTATGAAGTTTCATGATCCTAGGCGTATGCGTTCTTGAGTTATCATCCGGAAACCATTTTTCTAAGTTAAGTCACCTTGACCTTTGACCTAGTTACCTGAAAATCAATAGGGGTCATCTGCGAGTCATGATCAATGTACCTATGAAGTTTCATGATCCTAGGCATAAGCGTTATTGAGTTATCATCCAGGAAACCATATTACTATTTCGGGTCACTGTGACCTTGACCTTTGACCTAGTGTCCTGAAAATCAATAGGGGTCATCTGCGAGTCATGATCAATGTACCTATGAAGTTTCATGATCCTAGGCATAAGCGTTCTTGAGTTATCATCTGGAAACCATTTTATTATTTCGGGTCACCGTGACCTTGACCTTTGACCGAGTGACCTGAAAATCAATAGGGGTCATCTGCGAGTCATGATCAATGTACCTATGAAGTTTCGTGATCCTGGGCATAAGCGTTCTTGAGTTATCATCCGGAAACCATTTTACTATTTCCGGTCACCATGACCTTGACCTAGTGACCTGAAAATCAATAGGGGTCATCTGCAAGTCATGATCAATGCACCTATGAAGTTTCATGATATTAGGCCTAAGCGTTCTTGAGTTATCATCCGGAAGCCATCTGGTGGACGGACATACCGACGGAAGGACAGACGGACCGACATGTGCAAAACAAAATACCCCATCTTCTTCGAAGGGGGACATAAAAAGTAACCCTCAAATGAGCTCGAACCACTGACCCCTGGAGTAAAAGTCTAACATTTGGACCACTCGGCTATCCGTGCTGATACTTTAAATGAAGTTTTTTATACATTAAATAAGCAATCCTCGTTGTGTCACAAAATACAACAACAGAACTCTCCAAATTTTGCAATCGATTTGCATTGCAAGGCATTATAAATTTCAGGTTTTTAAATCGTAAAAAGATGCATACAATAGATATTGTAGAGCATGGTAAATGTTCAGTATTATTGTTTCCTTACAAATATCAAAACTACAACAAAAATTTGCAAATCTGAAACCATTTTTTTTTAATTTTGTCAATTTATCAAAACAAGAAAAGGACCCTTTAATAGCCATAAGTGACGGTAATAGACAATGGTCTCACCCAACAGCTTAAAGCAAACATATAAGTTATTTACACGATACAGCATTGTATTATATAAGCGCCTGCCATTATTCATTGAAACAATAGACTGATACCGGAAAAGCACGAGTTTAGAAAAAAACCACTGATCACCCCGGTACAAACAATGCTGGTCCATTAAATCAACCAATGATAGCTTACCTTAAATAATAACGGTTGATACGGTGTGTGATTTTGAAAGGATTATAATTGGGTCGTGTTTATTTGTACCAGCAGATTAGTGGGTTTTTCCAAAAAGTTATTTTTTCCGGGATACATATATGGACACTTCACAGATTGCGTTCCCGCATGCAATGGTTCCATGTTATATTGTTAGCGTCTCAACATTTTCAATCACCAGTATTTTGTGTCTCTTAATTTTTGTTCACCTGTATTTTTTGATAATTGTTGTATCAAAATTTTAAGACATAAAGAAAATTATTATTTTAAAGTGTCGAAAAACTTTGCATTATTACAGTAAAGCAGTATTGCATGCTTTTTAATTTGGGCTGGGAACAGCATTAATTAAAGATATGCAAACAAACCGTGATAAAATGAAATATGTTTGGAATTGCTCGTGGATTAACTAAATCAATTTAACTTTTTAAAATTCATCTATGTGTAAAAAATATGTGCTGAAATGACCGTTATGATGTCCGTGTAATTTTCTGTTTATTATAATAAACCTGATGATCGCGAATATAAACAAACAATATTTCAGAAAAAAAAGTTCCTTAAATTCTTTTTTATGCCGGACTCCTTCAATCCCTTTACGGGGCATTCATTGCATACATGTTCAGCAATACACTGAACTTAGAATTCTGAGGATCTACAAGCAATGACATCAATGTTAAGCCATAATGTTGACTGCTTTCTTCTTTCAAGGGATAACACATTCAACTCACTTTTTAAATTATTTATTGCACATACATTTTAATAATAGTCATATTAAGTATAATCAAGTTGTCAATGAGTTGTTTAAACAACCCAATGTAAAACAAAATGGCAATTTACATATTATACACATTCTTGCCTACCAGTATGTACATCTGGGTCATATCTACAAGGTATGGGTGAACTACCACCTGAATCATATAATTATGGCAATATAGAAGCAATTAAATAAAAGGTTTAATACTTCAAGAAATAATAATTTATTTACATTATATTCCTATTGTATATGGTATTGAGTTTATCTTAGATTAACATTAACACAAACAAAACTTCTTATTGAGAGACAAGTTTAGTATGGTTAAAAAATAATGCAATTTGAGACTAATTTGCAGATTAAACATGTTTCTAAATTATCCAACAATTTTCTTAATGTAGACTTCTAAAATGTTAAATTATTATTTTACTGCATTTTTCAAATCATAGTGACTAGATATTTATTAAAAAATAAGAAACAAATAACAATTAGCATGAACATGAGAACATTTGCACTATTAAAATAAATTAATAATATGTATATTAATATATATTAAAGTACAAGCTCATTAAAATTGATTAAAACAACGAAACAAATGGGATACTTGCAGTAAAAAATAAGATTAAAATGATGCTCAATTTCATTGTAAAAAGGGAAAAGGTAAGCTAAAGAAATAATACAGGGAAAAACATAACAAAAAGTAAATAATAAGTGGTCCAAAACATTCAAAATTGGAAGAAGTGTGTAGAAAATTGTGGAATTTATGATAAAACTAAACATGAATGGGTTTATGTCAATGTTTTCTAACATGAATTCTCTATATTATGTATTTACAAATTTAACATAAATGTAAGCATGCTAATGTCAGACATACTATTTCTATTTAATATTTGTTAAAGTATTTGTTTTCTGTATAAGACTCGCATGAACAGTTTCCCATATATTGTTTTATTTAAATGGTTGCAAATTATTTAGCAAGTCATTTTTAATCTGTTATAAACTTAAAACTGTTTTCATAAAAACGCATGATCCTTGTAAAATACAGCAAGAAACCGACGGAGACTGGTGATGCTCCCCAAAGGTGTTTTTTTCCACAAGATTGCACTATATATTCAGTTAAAAGGAAACGTCTAGTAGTTGGGGGGTACTATATGTACAGTTAATGGAAAATTTCAAAGGGCCATAACTCTGTAAAAAATCATCCGACCAGAACCGGCTGATAATATGCACATCTCCTCTTGGTAGTGAAGCTTCCCATAAAAGTTTAATTGAATTCGGTCATTAATTGCTGAGAAATAGCCCGGACAAAAAATTGTGCGCGGACGGACCGACACACGCAAGGACGGATGAAGCGGCGACTATATGCTCCCTCCCAAAAAAATTTGGGTGAGCATATTTAATTTTGGGGGAGCATAATAAACTGAATAAAATAGTATGTGCCTTTATCCCATCAAGGATGATAATACCTTAAATTTGTGATAAAAAAGTGAAATTAATTAAAAATTTACCTACATTAAATTGTTTATGTACAACAACCAGTATACCTCCACTAATACAACCAGTCCAGTCAAGCCAACTTTAGTTTGTACATTTTCAATTTTTGTGTATATTTTCTTAATGTTATGCAATGAAAACATAAATGAAAATGTTGAGAACATTTGAGAAATCATTTAAAGGGTATTGTATACCGATCAACGATGAAATTAGCACATGGGTTGGTATACATAATCAACTGTACAGTACACTGCGTGTCTGAATGTTTTGTTGACATTTACAGGCATGTCAATAAATGTCTGTCTTACATTTAAACGGTCTTGATTATCAAACATTTTCATCCTTATGACTAGAAGCAATATATAATTAGTTACTAAATAAATTTGTATTATTATACCTTATTATTTAGGCCATACGTCTACATTTTTTAACGCAATCTATACATAGCGCAACATTGTATTTCATAGGAGAAGCAAAGTATACAGAAAATGTGTACAATCCTTACAGTATAACATATCAAGTTTAAAATTAGACAAACAAACAATGATTACACAGTTGTTGTTTTTTGTTACCGTTAAAAATGTTCTAATAAAATTACCCTGAACTCAACTATTCAATAAACTTTCAAATACTGAAAATGCCCTACTATAAATTAAGTTTCACACATTTTTTTTCACTCTGTGACTCCAATAAATCATTTTTGACTGTTGTCAATAATCAGTCACTTACACATTCAAAATATATACATGTATTAAAACATAGAATTACTGCAGTGAACACCAACTGGGTATTTTGATGAAAACCAAAAAGTGTAAACAATACTAACACTTGAACTTAGCCCTGTTCATAAATGAGCACCAACCTACAAATTAAATGTTAAGATTTTAGGCATCTTGAAACTATCAAAACGTATATTTATATTGTCATTATTCAAAATAAGGTTAGGATTACCAACAGGGTCAATTGTTCACAACAATTAAACATTTTGAAAATCAAATACTAGTAAATAATTATCAACACAAATACTTGGATTCACTTGCTTTTACACTGCATATTATATTAGCAAACCCTTTTGCCATTGTTTACTCTTTCCATTCTTGTACCCATGGCAAGCAGGTAAATATGAAAATCAATGTTATAAAAGGAAACGTTGCTTGACAACTAATTAAAAAAACAATACATTAACAACACTGATGTGTACACTTTTATTCGTACAAAAAACAACAACAATAGGTGTCCTCAACAAAGTGTTCCTAAAAATATCCTAAATGTTGACACACCAATTACAACACAAAGCAAACAACAATACAAATGTCTATCACGCTATTTAGCACCATAAAATGGTTTAGGGCCCATACGTAATGATCCGTGTTTGATGTTTCCGTCTGAGTGTCTCCCTATCAGAGGAACATCTGTAGGTACTGTAGACAAAACTTCCATACTGTGACGAACATTCACTGCTAGAACGGGAGAATTTGTTGTAGCACTGTTTGGCGATGCACTCCGCACACGATTGCGCAGTTTAACCTGTGTGGGAGATGGACTACTAGCATTTTTACCTAAACTTTCAATTTTCTCTTCAAATATATTTGTCAATTCTTTTATACTTCCTCTCCTTTTCTTCTTTTCCTCCTTATCTTTGTCACTTTTATCCCTCAGTTTTTGACCACCTGCAGTAGGTAGTCTTGACACAGTGTCACCCCCCTTTTCATCCCAAGTGTTTTTGTCACTACCCGACACAGCATCACCAAGCTGTGCATGTCTAGTCAATGAATCACTGATTCTCTGTTTAGCTTCACTTGTTCTTGTTTTAGAAGAGTCACTTTCAACAGAACCCCAGCTGAGACGTATTCCTTGTGAAGCACCAGACAGTCGCGGACTAAGTTCTTGTCTTGCCTCGTCCTTTGAACTGGTCTGTCTAAGCACTGGAATTCTGGATCCTGATGTCTCAGCTTTTGAATGAGTTGGAGACCCTTTCTGCTTTGTTAAAGCAGGAGCACATTCTTTTGCATGTGTGCCTAACTTTGGTGAAGTTTGTGTGGACAACCTTTGCCCTTTAGGCGAGTTATTGTGAGGAGTGACCTTTGGTGAACCTTCTTGGTTTGATGGCCCCTGTCTCTGACCTTTTGGGGAGCCATCATAGCGTAGTTTAGGAGAACCTTCAGTCTTTGCTTTGAAGCCAGAACTTCTTGTAGATTCATTCTCGCTCAGTGAAGATTCGCTCGGGGTTCTTGTTTTCCCCTTGTACCTGGGTGGGCGACCCTGAGGTGATTGAACTTCTTTATTCTTTGCTCCTCCGGGCAGTTCAGGACTTTTCTGGGAGGGGTCATTGAATTGAGCAACAATTGCTCTCTCTCCTAAAGGACTAGATGTATTCACAGATAAATCATCAACTTTCTCATTGCCCAGGGATATTCTACTGCCTCTGTGTTTACTGGCACTATCTCCATCTTTCTTCTCAAGTTCTAAAGATTCATGCATCTGTCTGATTGACGAGACCAGATTTTTCTCTGGAGGCGTAATTGTCTTCTTGGATTCTGATTCAACAGCAATAGACGCATCCCCTTCAGCTAAGGCAGTCTCAAATTTCCCACAAAGTGTCAGCAGCTTGCTGGACTTGTGGGCTTTACTGAACCTGATATCCTCAGCACCCTCATGCCCAATATCCATGAGGTCATTCCTAACTTCAGTTTTCAATCTATCACTGGCATGGTTCCTTTGTAACATATCCTCATCAGGCGACACTCTTGGGGGCATCTCAAAACTGAACACCCTGTTCACACGACCTCCGGTCTCCGTATCTCTACCTTTGTCCTCTAAACCTGGGTAGTGACCATAACTGAGAAAGTCTCTCCGTTTAAAATACTTTGAACCTGCAGCGAAAAAGTTAGTCTGTGGTGTTACCTCACTAGGGTCTACAAATACATCATCTTCAGCAGCAGAATTCTCACCTTGATCTGAGTCCACAAGATCAGTTACACAAACATTTCCAGGCATGGCCTTTCTCTGACCCTCTGGAGTCCTTCGCAGTCTTGGTCGGTTATCCATGATTAATATCTCTTCCCCTCTTTCTGAACTGACATTCTCATGTGATGATTCAGACTTCAATTTTTCTGTCTTCTTCTTCACAACTTCTCTTACATCTTTGTCCAATATTTTCGGGTATTCCCACTGTAAATGTTTCCCAATAGGCTTGTCCTTTCCAGTCGGAGGTTTAGAACGTACGACAACTGACTTGCAGATTTCGATCATCTCTAGCGGTGGAGGGGCAATGTCTCCCTGTATACTGAGACTGTTCACGACAGGGCTGTAGTAATGCCAGGAGTCAAAGTTCTGGGGGTAGGTGAAGCTGGTGCTCATGAGGTCAACCTGGGAGGAGGAAGAGGAGGACATTGAGTCCTGCATGACAGGGGGAGGCGTGTCCATCACAGTCACAGGTGGGATCAAAACCAGGTGCTCTACAAGGGGAGCGTGGCAGTCATTGTTGTCATAGATACTTCTTTGAAGGTCTCCACTGTCACCACCGCATACAAAGGAGTCTCCGAGATTCTGTAGAGGGTTGAGGTTGAAGGGGTCGCCACAATTTGCGGTGTGAAGCTTACCGGGTTCACAGACATTGGCATGCTGGGGAAGGTAGTTGCGGAGACTTGCGAGGTTACGCTCAAGATCATCATTGATGGCATTTTGAAACTCCTCCTCAGTGTTGTCCACAGGCTGGTGGGGCTGGCTACAGCTGGGGGAGAAATGCAGCCGGTTGAGAACCATGGGCGTGGCAATGAGAGTGGGGCCATCTGACAGGTACTGGATGTGCACCTCAGGCAGGCTGACCAGACCAATGTCTGCTGGGATTTCAATGGAGGATTCCATGTCAAAGCCAGCAAGAGGGTGGCTGGCATCAAAGAAAGATCTCTGATTCAATCTTGGTGAGCCAATATTGGAAAAAGGGGCCATGACTTCGTCAAGGGGAGAAAGAATGCTTCCCACACGCCCCCTTATTTGCTCTTGCATCATTTCCTTCATTTCATTGGACATGTTCTGATGTGAAGCAATCCCCAAGCAACTTTCGTTTACATCCATTTCTTCCAACATTTGTGGCAACAGGGTACCAATACTGGTCTGGTGACTTGTATTGGCCTGATCAGACACGCTTGAATTGTTCAAATCTGAATAGCAATAGTCTGCTGATTGACTTTTTTCTGACCTTATCAATACTGATGCTTGGTTAGACTGTCGAGTTGAGATGTTAACTGAACTTTGGTTGGCTGCTGTTCTTTTGAACCCTGAACCAGTGGTAACTTCTGATTGGTTGCTTTCATTTGATGAAATGGTTACAGTGAAACCTTTGCTCGGAACATTTGAAGTTGCTACAGTAGCAGCATGCTCCCTGTTTAACTCTTCAAATGAGCCAAGGCTGGTAACTCTTACAGATTGTTTGACTGATGAATCAAATGAAGTTTGTCTAGCTAAGGCCGGTGAGGTACTAGATTTCGTAATAGCTGGATGTTCTACTTCCAACGCTTCCACTGGTAGACCACGATAAGGCCCAAAAACTGTAGCACTCGACTCAAAACTGTTTGAATGCTCCAGCAGACACACAGGAGAGGTGATCCCAGATCGTGCTGACATTGGGGACTGAGGCTGGGAAGATGACTCTGGCAGGGTCTGACTTCTTCTTACCACCGTTCTCTTAGGGCTGATTGCAATGGCAACAGGTCTGTTAGCAGGTGTTCTTGTCTGGATCAGAAGAACTTCTTGTTCTGAAACATTATCATAGGTCTCAAGTTCCCGAGCCTTGAATGCTGCTGTAGTGTTCTCGAGTGGCTGGTCAGTTTTCACTTGGGCGGTGACTTTTCGTGTAATAGATGGTCTTTCTAGTACTAATGTATCTGTGCCGGTGCTCACTTCTGGGAATTCGTTTCTGGTCGAGTCATTCTCACAGACACTGGAATCAGCAGAATTCTTGTTTGACTGTCTAATAGAATCACCTGTTGGAGCCAGGCATCTTTTCCAGTTGTCATTAAACACAGACATGTCAATCTCTTTGAAACTCTCATTCAGACCAGCTAGGTCTTCCCATCTGGGCTGCTTGTGTTCTGGTGACAAAGGACTAGACACCATGCCACTGTGCTGTTCTGCCCTTCCGATAGCAGACCTCCGTTGGTAGCTGGGGCTCTCATCAGACATATACCCCAGTGGTGATTTTGGATCAAACCGTTTAACCTCTGACTGTGGACTCATAACTCCAAACGGCTGTCTAGAACCTAGCTGGCAGCTAACCTCAGACTGGTTGTGACTTTGCCTTGCAGAGCTCACAGGACTTTCTTCAGCACTGCTATAGGACTGGTTCAGCCGACTCCTGGAAGTCTGAGGGCTGGGCTCAGAACTACTAGTGGACTGGTTCAATCTCTGTTTCACTTGGGGACTACTATCAGAGCTGCTGATAGACTGGTTGTTCTGTTTCTGTCTCATTGGAGGACTGACTTCCAGACACGAAAATGACTGGTTCAATTTCTGCCTACAGGACTGTGGGCTGCCTTCCACACAACTGAAGGACGTGTTTTGTTTCTGACGTGGCTGGGGACTGCCTTCTGAGCTACTGAACGATGTGTTCAGCTTCTGCTTGGATGTTGGGCTGGTGTCCATGCTGCTGGGAACTGGCAACTTACTTTTCTGTCGTGATTTCGGACTGATTTCCAGGGCAGTCAGCTGGTGTGATGTCTGTTTCTGCCGTTGCTGCGGGCTGGACTCAATACTGGACCCTCCATGGCTTCGTGGCGGTCTAGAGGCCAGTGGACTGGTCTCAGGGCTTATCATGCCTCTACCAGTGGCCATCTGTCTGTACATACCTGGGCTGCCTTCTGGACTGGCCAGGCTGGATCTATTGGATCGTGACCTGGGAATGACCCCTTCCAAAGGGCTGGCAATACTGCTTCTAGCTGACCTGTCGTCAGGGAAGGCCTTACTTACTCGTGCTCTCACTGGACTGTACATCATGCTTTGTTCAAACTGTTTTAGTGAATCTGGATCAGCCATGAGAATCTTTTGGAAATCCTCTTCACTCATTCTAAAGCCAGTTTTTGACGGTGGGAGGTTCGACGTTTGTTTTAGTGACGCAACCATTTCACTTTCTATTGCTGAAATTGAGTTTGATTTTGTTAGCATGTTTCCTGGCTGATTATTGGATGACATTGTGGACACTATATCCAGGGAGGCTGGGGGAGAGGGGCGAGTAGGTGTTGTCATAGTAACAGGTGTGGCTGTCTCCAGCTTAGTTGGAGCTTTAATCACCTTGGGGGCATCAGCTATGTGGATTTCACTCTTAGGCCTCTCAACAAAAATGTTTTGATCAATGTTTCTCAAATTCTCACTCTCCGATTTTCTTACATTACAAACAGGATTCTCGTAGTCTGAAGGCGAAACATCACTGTCCCTCATGCTACCAAAGGATCGATGACCAGTGGGCGTCACATTCAACTCATCATGATGGGAATCATAAGACTCATAACTAGACTGCTTGGTGAGACAGGCCTTATGTGCTGCCTGCATTTCTCTCAGAGTCTGAGCCTTGTGTTTCTCACTCTTGAATGCCATGTCAATCTGTGCGTTGATCTCCTTCAGTGTCCTACAAAGCGGGGACTCATCATGTAGGCCATCAAGTGACGTGCTTCTCCTACGTCTCTCCGTGTTCACACCATTGGCATCGCCAACACTGAAAACATTATCCTGTGACACCGAGAGCTCACTTATTGTCAGAGAAGACGTTATATCTGAATGGCTGCCACTATGACTGCGAATGTTCTCCAAGGATTTCTGAATATCCAAAGGAATGCTTACACACTTTGTAATTGATTTCCCAGGCTCTCGTTTTTTAATATTTTTTAATCCTTGCTCAAGTTCTGATATCTGCAGTAATAAGTCCTCGTTTCTTCGCATGCTTTCTTCACTTTCAAACGTCTTTGCACGCTGCAAAACCTTTGCTCTTGCAGGAAAGTCTGTTTCAAGCACTGAATTTAAGGTCCCCACTGAACTGCTACTGGCCACAACATTATCAATGCTTTCCACACGATAGTGACGTGCCCTATCTGTACTTAAACTTATTGCACTGTTTGATTTTGAATCTCTGTTCGTATCCTCACTAAGCTGTTCACTGCTTGAGTGTTTATCAGTCAGTATATCAATCATTTTGCTTTCATCAATTTCTGCATAGTCATGATTTCGTCTCACAACTTTATACTTGACGTCAGTAACACTTGATTTATTTGGCTCTTCTACACTGGCAGTACTCCCACTCCACAGCTTTCTTTTACACCCAGGACTCTCTGGTAACTCAGAAATAATCTCATTACTTTTATACGACGAGACAGTATCACTTTCACTTCTTTCCACACATTCCTCAATGGACAATGCCCTAGCCCTTTCCATAGAAGGACTATTATGTTTCTCTTCTTTCAACTTTTTTCTGTCTTTGGGCGGTGTTTTGGATCCTTTACGTTTCTCAGACCCATTCTCCTCACCCGATCTCACGAAACTGCTCTGCCCTACACCACCCACACCCGCAGGTGTTATACTGTGAACAAAAAACCTCTCGGCCTCCCCACCAATCCGGCCCGCCGTGCTATTACTTCGACTTGCAATTTTTGGCCTCACGTCTAATGCCTGAAGTGACAAGCTCTTGTCCTTGTCTGAAACTTCATAATCTCTCGACGACTCCTCAGTGGGAGTATTATCTTGTTTTGGGGTGGTTGGAGCCGAGGGAATGCGTCGATGACAGATCACGCGCCGTTTCTGATCGTTACGAACAAAGGACTGTTTGCGATGGACACCTCCTTCTGGACTCTCAGAGGATTCCCGTTCACTGGCACGCTCTAACTCACTGCTGAAGTCTAGTTCAATATCTGAAATGAAACATGATCAACGAATACAGCTTCAATCTTTTAGTACACCATTAAAATATCAAAGGAAGCTATAACAATTTTGTGTTCTAATTATGTTCTTGTCTCTGACAAATTGTTTGCATTAAAGGGACTTGTTCACAGATGTTGTTATTTTTGAAAAATGTAATTTAATATGTTTTCTTAATAATCTATGTTTTAAATAGTCTTAACTTAATATTGTAATAGCAAGTAAAACAGTTTAATAGAAAATATTGCCAAACTGTGAACCAGTCACTTTAATGACGCATTGTTAGCTTTAACAGAAGTAAAACACCTAACTTTTTTTCTAAATGAAAAATCCTATTGAAGTCATTAAATTGATAATTATCAAGGTTACCATTTTCTGGTATTTCTTTATTAAAGCAGAGCAACAATGAATTATCTTCAGATCACAAAGCATGCCTCACCTTTAGGATTGACATCAATCGCCATTTCACGGCAGTTATCGTCTTCCAGAACGAAGCTTGGAAACGAGATTGAAAACTCCATGGTGAGAGGCCGTGGGGAGGTGAGAGTATGAGGGGACTCTGTGGAGGCCGACCTCGAGTATTTCTTGGTAGGGCTGTCATGTTCTTTGCCTGAAAACATAGAGGCAATTGTACTAGAGCCATGCTCTGGAAAACTGTTGCTTAATCTTTTACCACTTAGATACGTATTTTGACGCATGTGTAGTTCTTTAGACAGTTACATTTAATTAAATTCTTTTGATACTAAATTCAAGTTTTAAAGGCTTCATTTCCAACCCTTAGATACTGAAGAGCAGCAAACAGCATAAAACCTGAACAGACTGCGAGTTACTCGCAGGCTGTTCTGGTTTAATGCTGGTTGCAAAAGCCATTTTCACTTTGCTTCTTATGAATGAAAGGGTTAATGCATTTGCACAGGGTTGTCCAAGATGCAACTCCGCAAGCCAATCAGGGATTAGCACATAGACTAGAATTTCATTTAGAAGAGACTTACTTGTAGCAAAAAAACTTCCAGGAAAGCAGAGTGTCATCCCTGATTAGCCTGATAGCACAGGCCAATCTGGGACAACACTTGATGCACAAGCATTAAGCCTTATTTTCCCAGTGCATGGCTCCATTAGATTGTTATGCGAATAAAGTTTAACTCAAAATCTTAAGAAAAATTGAAATAGATTTTGAAGAGAAATAACAATACTAACTTACATGTAATTAAGTAATACAGATATATACACTGTCATGACAGTTGTTCTACATGTTGTAACACGACAAGAATAATGACAAGTTCATAAGTAAAATATCTATAAAATTGCTGTAAATATATTTCAATCACTTACATTTTACAGTTCCAGAGCAAAATTGACAATACAAAAAACAAGAGGGCCATGATGGCCCTGAATCGCTCACCTGACTAACCTTGCTACATCAACTAAAATTCTATCAGACCCATATACAATCCCCAGCCAGATTTCATTAATTAATACATTTTGACGAAATTTCATTTAGATGTGATGAAAACTGTGACCTCTTTCATCTACACAAGGTTTTACTAGAATTGGCCAGGTGACCTAATTTTTGACCCCAGATGACCCATATATGATCCAAAATCAGATATTATCAAGATAAACATTCTGACCATATTTCATTAAGATCAGATAAAAACTATGACCTCTACTGTCTACACAAGGTTTTTCTATTATTTGACCTAGTGACCTAGTTTTTGACCCCAGATGACCCAAATACAATCCCAACCCAGACTTCATCAAGATAAATATTCTGACCAAATTTCATAAAGATTGAATGAAAACTGTGACCTCTATTGTCTACACAAGGTATTTCTATTATTTGACCTAGTGAACTAGTTTTTGACCCCAGATGACCCAAATACAATCCCAGCCCAGATTTCATTAAGATAAACATTCTGACCAAATTTCATAACGATTAGATGAAAACTGTGACCTCTGTTGTCTACACAAGGTTTTTCTATTATTTGACCTAGTGACCTAGTTTTGGACCCAGATGACCCAAATACAATCCCAGCCCAGATTTCATCAAGATAAACATTATGACCAAATTTCATAAAGATTGGATGAAAATGTGACCTCTATTGTCTACACAAGGTTTTTCTATTATTTGACCTAGTGACCTAGTTTTTGACCCCAGATGACCCAAATAGAATCCCAACCCAGATTTCATCAAGATAAATATTCTGACCAAATTTCATAAAGATTGGATGAAAACTGTGATCTCTACTGTCTACACAAACAACTTGTTGACGAACACACGCACACACGCACGCACACACGCACAACGGATGCCGGACATCACACGGTCACATAAGCTCACCATGACACTTCGTGACAGGTGAGCTAAAAATTAGATTTTACCACAATCTTGTATTTAAGTTAAGTTTATTCTTGGTTATGGCTGTTTGTCCAATGATTTCAAGTACATTGAAAGGATGATGCAACCATGAAAACAAAGTCATTCAGAGACCAGTTGAATATACCAATCCTACCATCACTGTTCCACCACCAGTTGCCTCTTATTGCTTTACTATAAATATATTATATATATATTAATGTGCCCTACTCGGGTAAAACATTGCTTAATGCATATGCTTAAAGTGTCATCCCAGATTAGTACAGGCAAATCAGGGACAACACTTTCCACTTTAATGGACTTTTGTGTTTAAAGGAAGGCTCTTCTTAACAAAAATTTTTAAGTCTAGACAAACGTGTTGTCCTGTGCGGATTGCACAGGCTGATCTGGGACGACACATTATGCACATACATAAAGCAAGGTTTTTACAGAGTGCTGCCAATATAAACTTAATTGATTTAACAAAAGTGGGTGCTGTTCTGTCACCAGTTCTTACCGGCCAGAATGTTCATGAGCCTGTTTGGGTCCAGACTCTCACTGAGGGGGCTTCCGAGCCGACTGGTTACCGGTAGTGACAGCAGTGACTCAGCACTTTTAGCGCTGCGTATACGGCGACGCTTCCAGTGCTGCACGTCCTCCTCTGTGATAGCCTTGCGGTCGCCAATATCAAAGTTTAGAGATTCTGCAGAATTCAGATACACAAATTATATGGTATACCATGTAAACAACTAGCAATTGGGCAGTATGGTCTCTAATATCAAAGTTGAGAGATTCTGCAGCATACATGTACACAAAGTGTTAAGCTATATTGTATATTATCTAAAATATGAGACATTCCGGAGGATTATGATACAAAATGTGTCGCAGTAAGGTCATCAATCTCAATGTTGAGAGTATCAGAAGTATTAATATAACCAGATTTTATAACCATGTTTTATAAACATGATATTTTATTCACAAAAATATCAAGCCATTAAAACTAAGCTCTCAATAACATAACTGTATATTCATTTCAGAGGTGATAAGTTCTGAAATCAATCTAACCAAAATAATTTATCCTAGCTGATAATTTCCAAATAATCAAGTAAAGATCAATACATTTTTCTTTAAATCATTTCTTTGAAAGATTTTAGCTTATATTTTTAACAACACAAATTCTTAATAGCTTTAATCAACAACTTAGTATTAAAGTGAATTATTAACTAAATTTGCTCAAATTCAAGTTACAAAGTCAAACAATGCCAATGAAAATAATGAGCCTTGCTTTGGGAAAACAGGGCTTAATGCACGTGCTTGACATGTCCACACTGCCCACATGCATTAAACCCCATTTTCCCAATGCCAGGCTCAAATGCAAAACAATACTATAAGCCATTCAAACGAGGCCTTCTCTCATCAGCTAAAACCGGTCAAGTAATGACATACCATGTATACTCTGGGCCTTGCGACCTTTCTGCCGCACACTGCCTGAGCGAGATTTAGTAAAGAGAGATTTCAAGCCTCCGGGAGATTTCTTGCCTTTATCTTTACTACTGCCTTTCTTCCTGCAACAACAAGTTTAACCATCGAATACATTTTACTCTAACAGATGCATGTAGGCCATCAGGTGTAAATTGTGTAATTTCAACCCTTTTCCACTCATAAGCAAAGTGAAAATGGCTATGTGCAAACAGCATAAAACCAGAATAGCTAGTGTGTAACTCAAAGTCTGTTCAGGTTTATGCTGTTTGCTGCTCATCGGTATCTACCAGTAAGGGTTGGAAACGATGCCTTTAAAACTTGAATCCAGTAAGACAGGTCTTTAATTATGTATCTAAAGGCTGTATCTTAGTGGTAAAGGGTTTAATTATGTATCTTAGTGGTAAAGGGTTTAATTATGTATCTTAGTGGTAAAGGGTTTAATTATGTATCTTAGTGGTAAAGGGTTTAATTATGTATCTTAGTGGTAAAGGGTTTAATTATGTATCTTAGTGGTAAAGGGTTTAATTATGTATCTTAGTGGTAAAGGGTTTAATTATGTATCTTAGTGGTAAAGGGTTAAAGGCTTTCCAGAATTGGGATCTCCTTCTGTGTTTTATAATATTTTTATTGAAAATGGCTATAATATTTTTATTTATTTGAAAAAATTATACTTGTACAATTTTATACAGCTTAAGTTGAAATGTTTTTTACACTTAAATGTTTTGTGAATAATACTGAGCAAAATGAGAGAATTGGAGCTCTTTAAAACTGGTTTCAACCCGGTTTCAACCCACAAAATAACCAATGCACAGTTTTATTCGTTGTTGTTTGTTGTGTACATGATTGTGTGGCTTGTCTTGTTCATTTGTTAAGTGCTTCATTGTTTGGCAATTGGTTCCTTGCCATAAATACAAACCGCAATGCATAATAAAGTTTTGCTCCTGCTGGTGCAGCTGAAGGTGCATTCTGTGTACTTTTTTATATACTGTATAAACACATTTAGTTCAAAAGAATATATTTGATGGCATATAAAGACCAATGGTTATTGAGACACTCTTCAGTCGGTTCTCTGGTTAGAGATAAAAATTAAAAGACAGACCCCACATTGTGGCTCAAACTCAAAAACCTCTAGGATATTCGGCGGACATTACATCCACTACAGCTTGACAACCTTTCGAAATGTATAACAGAAGTCTGAAATATAATACTATTTATATGACAAAAAAAAATAGAGGATTTGTTAGTTTAATTGTATGTTACACATCACAATATATCATAGTAAAGTAGCATGAAAGGATTGACAAGTTGAAGCAGATTCATAAAGTAATTGTTAAGATGAATAAGATATAAGATCAAAAGACAAAATATCAACAACTTTCCTTCTTCCTTACATAAAATGTCCAAGTCCAAAGTAAGTTCCCAAACAAGAGGGCCTGAAAGGCCCAAAGTCGCTCACCTGAGATAAAAAGAAATGACCTGTTCTTTGCAGCCCAAGATATCAATAGAACAAATTGTCTAACCAAGTTTCATGAAGAATGAACAACAAATGGCCCCATGGCAGAAACGTTTTTCAACAGACTGGAACCATTTTTGAACTCGTACAAGATATTATTGGGACAAATCTTCTGACAAAGTTTCATGATGATCCAACAATAAATGTGGCCTCTACAGTTTTAACTAGAGCTTTGTCACAGACGTGAAGAATAACCCCACATGCTGCATTGACACATAATATTTTGCATGTCGTGTTCACAAAAAACAGCGGACACCATGCTCAATTTTTAAAACGCACTTAGTGACCCCTTGACCTAGTTTTTGACACACAAAGGCCCATGTTCTAACTTGGCCTTAAGATCATCTCCATAAAACTTCTGACCAAGTTTTGTGAAGATCGGATGTAAACTACTTGAATTAGAGAGCGGACACCATGCTGAATGTTAAACAAGATGTGTTTGTGAAACACAATGTCCCCCTATATGACGTTTGACCTTGTAGGATGACCTTGACCTTGACCCTTCACCACTCAAAATGTGCAGCTCCATGAGATACACATGCATTTCAAATATAAAATTGCTAGCTTCAATATTGCAGAAGTGACATTACATGAGCAATTTTGACCCATATATTTGACCTTGAAGGATGACCTTGACCTTGACCTTTCACCACTAAAAATGTGCAGCTCCGTGAGATACACATGCATGATAAGTATCAAGTTGCTATCTTCAATATTGCAGAAGTATTCATAAAATTAGCGATTTGGGCCACATATATTTGACCTCTGACCTTGAATGATGACCTTGACCATGACCTTTCACCACTCAAAATGTGCAGCTCCATGAGATACACATGCATGCCAAATATCAAGTTGCTATCTTCAAAATTTCAAAAGTACTCATAAAATGAGCGATTTTGGCCACATATATTTGACATCTGACCTTGAAGGATGACCTTGACCTTTCACCACTCAAATTGTGCAGCTCCATGAGATACACATGCATGCCAAATATCAAGTTGCAATCTTGAATATTGAAATACTGCAAAAGTGTACATTAAATGAGCGATTTTGACCCATATATTTGACCTTTGACCTTGAAGGATGACCTTGACCTTGACCTTTCACCACTCAAAATGTGCAGCTCCATGAGATACATATGCATGCCAAATATTAAGTTCCTATCTTCAATATTGCAAAAGTTATTGCAAATGTTAAAGTTGGCGCAAACCAATCAACCAACAGACCAACCAACAGACCAACAGACTAACAGACCAACAGACAGGGCAAAAACAATATGTCCACCACTACTATAGTGGGGGACATAAAAACGCATTAAGTGACCCCATGACCTAGTTTTAGGCCCAGAATGGCCCATGTTCAAACTTACCCTAGAGATCATTTAGATAAAACTTGTGACCAAGTTTGGTGAGGATTGGATGAAAAATACTTGAATTAGAGAGCGGACAACATGGTGAGGTTTAAAACGCACTAAGATACCCCGTGACCTAGTTTTTGACCCGGCATGACCCATATTCAAACTTGACCTAGACATCATCTAGATACAACTTCTGACCAAGTTTGGTGAAGATTGGATGAAAACTACTTGAATTAGAGAGCGGACAACATTGTGATGTTTAAAACGCACTAAGTGAACCCCGTGACCTAGTTTTTGACCCAGCATGGCCCATGTTCGAACTTGGCCTACACATCATCTAGTTACAACTTCTGACCAAGTGTGGTGAAGATCGGATTTAAACTACTTGAATTGAAGAGCAGACACCATGCTCATTGTGTAAAACGTACTAAGTGATCCTGTGACCTAGTTTTTGATCTGGCATGGCCCATGTTTGAACTTGGCCTTCAGATCATCTAGATAAAACTTTTGACCAAGTTTGGTGAAGATCGGATGAAAACTACTTGAATAAGAGAGAGGACACCATGCTGAATGTTAAAAAACGCACTAAGTGACCCCGTGACCTAGTTTTTGATCTGGCATGGCCCATGTTCAAACTTGGCCTTAAGATCATCTAGATACAACTTCTGACCAAGTTTGGTGAAGAACGAATGAAAACTACTTGAATTAGAGAGCGGACAACATGCTGAATGTATAAAACGCACTAAGTGACCCCGTGACCTAGTTTTTGACCCAGCAAGGCCCATGTTCGAACTTGGCCTAGACATCATCTAGATACAACTTCTGACCAAGTTTGGTGAAGATCGGATGAAAACTACTTGAATTAGAGAGCGGACAACATGCTGAATGTTTAAAACGCACAAAGTGACCCCGTGACCTAGTTTTTGACCTGGCAAGGCCCATGTTCGAACTTGGCCTAGACATCATGTAGATACAACTTCTGACCAAGTTTGGTGAAGATCGGATAAAACTACTTGAATTAGAGAGCAGACACTTAATACGCACCGACAGACTGACAGACAAGTTCACTCCTATATACCCCCCTAAACTTCGTTTGTGGGGGGTATAACAAGGCAAATATTCATGACGCACAACGGAAGACAGACAATTGACAAAAGGTGATCACAAAAGTCACCATGAGCAAAAAATATTATGCTCATAAAGATTGTCACCATGTGTGAAGATCAGCAAGTGTCATTCAGATTGAACTAAAAATGTGACTAAAAGTATTCACAATGTTTTACTATAAACAACTTTGGTAGTGCGGTCTTGTTCGCTTACGCAAGTGAATCGGTCACGGGACGGTTACAAGTTATGTAACTTTGTGAGCACTTATGTAATACGGAAATATTTATCGAGTCTTATTAAAGAACGCTTATTTCTAGCACACTTACTGGTTGTAATTCAATTAACTAAAGGCGTCCAGTCAGGTACGCCTGAATACACTCAAAGAATTAATCTTACAGCAAATACCTTAATGAATGTAAAAAGATCACAATCTGTCAAAAAAACTGATATAAACTAAATATTAGTTACTGTTAGTCTAGAAGTTGCTCCAAAAATTTAGTTTATAAAATAAGTCTAACTTAATCTAAAGAACACAATTTATGGAGAGTGGAAAACTCCAGTGACTCAAATGTAAAAAATAAGAAGAATTTATAAAAGTTATTTCAATCAAAAGAGTCTTTCTAATTTAGAAAATGCCAAATAACAAGGTTGCCATGGAAACAGTTTCATAGCACAGTAGTCTACTAAATACACCAGTAGGTTAACTTGGCTTATCAGTAAAGATCAAAGATAAGGCTCTACAGTGCATTAGTACATGTACAGTTATTTTATGACATAGGTTTATTAAATTGCATGCAAACTACTGTCTTCATGTACACCACATTTTATGAAAGAAGTCCCAGGTTTATACAAGGGAGTTAACTATTAATTAACTATTAGAAAGTATGTACAGGTTATCTTTCTTTAACATTATGGCTTATCACAACTAGGCTGTTTACATGTTTTCACTATAAACATATAGAGAAAACTGCCCCACCCCCTAGTGGCCATGTTTTTCCACCGATCTGGACCATTTTCGAACTCAACCGTCTTATCCAGAAAACACGTCATTGACCAAATTTCATAAGGATTGGACCAAAAATGTGACTTCTTGAGTGTTCACGTTTTCACTATATACATATAGAGAAAACTGCCCCGCCCCCTGGCGGCCATGTTTTTTTACCGATCTGGACCATTTTCGAACTCGTCCGAGATATAAATGAAACCAATGTTTTGACCAAGTTTCATGATGATTGGACAAAAATTGTGACTTCTAGAGTGTTCACAAAGTTTCTCAATAGCCATATAAGGAATACTGCCCTGCCATGTTTTTCAAGGGACCGGAACCATTTTTGAACTCAACCAACATATCATTTAGACAAACATTTTGACAAAGTTACATGAAGATTGGGCATCAAATGTGACAGCTACAGTGTTCACAAGGTTTTTCTTTTTTTTTCACCTAGTGACCTAGTTTTTGACCCAGCATGACCCAGTGTCGAACTCAGTCGAGGTATCAATGGGACAAATGTTCTGACCAAGTTTCATATGTGGAGTGTTCACAAGGCAAATGTTGACGCTGCACGCCGCACAACGCACGGCGGACAAAAGGCCATCACAAAAGCTCACCATGAGCACGTTGTGCTCAGGTGAGCTAAAAAACAACAGCAGAGACACAACATCTTACTTGTATCCAGGCAGATCTATCACAGTGTGGTACTTGGCTGGTAGATTCTCTGGCCCGCCCCCTACGTCAATGTACCTCTGGTCAGGCTTCACAAACCCGCCCATCAAGGCCCTTTCTCTCGCCTCCTCAAGAGAGAGGAGACGGGTGGGCGTGGAGATTGCCAGAGACTTAGGGCGTGGTTTCTTCTGGGTCTCTGTAAACAAGATACCATCTGTGTTTATTTTGCTTGATTATTTTTTTTTTTACTAGGGATGAAAACAAATATTAGAATATTCGAAAATTGGCCGAATATTCAAACCCAAAATTTTTATTGGAATACATGTATTTGATTTTTATTCATAGAAACTTAAAAAAAAGGAATAAGTGCTAATTCGCAGTTTTGGTTCATTGCAGCCGACTTTCGTGTAAAAGTCATTGTTTGGATTCAGCTGACATCAATTAACAAGATGAGTATTGGCAAACGGGAGGATGCAAAGAGAGGGGTAGTGTCTTTATTTTTTTTATATAAGAGTTACCACTAGTGTTGGTACACTGTTAAATGACTTCTTATAATCTATTGTCTAAGATAATTGACATTTTATTCACAGTTAGGTGTCACGCAATTAAGACAAAAGAGACAACCCCCACTTGCAGTACATTCAACTGTCCAATCATTTTAATTGCTAAATCCATATATTAAATAAATGATTATCTTATCAGCATTTAGTTTCTCTTATATAAACCAATTAAATCCTACTTTTTGACTCCATAAAGAGACAAAAATAGCGAAAACAAAAGCATAAATATTATTTAGGGTAAGTTATCCAAATCAATTCGTATACTATCGAAATGAGAAAGAATAATGGTTATACGTTTTCAGGAAATATATTATGAAAATAAACAAGATTTAGTTAAAAAGAAGAACAAAACAATAAATGATCTTTTAACAAAAATACTACCATATCCAGTTTTTCAAAGCTGCAAGTATGTTCATCGATTTAATACAATTTCTTCCGCAAACAATACCAGCTACATAACCAGATATATATTGCCACCTAGGATTACACAGTAATACTTAACATGTTCAAAAAAGAAGCAGATAGACCTTGTCAACAATGTGGCAACACACACCAACATGAGCTATGGCTGATTGACTTACTTTTCAGTTGAGGAGTGGAGTAGGAAGGCATCTTATCACTGAAGATGAGGTCAGCATACAGTATGAGGAACTCCGTGACCACGGCCTGTATGCCCACCCCCTGCAGGGCCGCCGCCCCTCCCCCACTCTCCAGCTCCTTGGACCTGTAACATCAGTTGCAAAAATTTGCTGTGATACTAATCCACCTTATGCTGTGACCCAAATCCACATCATTCTAAACTGAGATCAACCTAGTGTTGTAATTCACATTCACCACATCATGATGGGACTCTGATCCATTAAATAACCCGTTACCACTTAGAAACATATTTTGAAGCATTTGTAGTCCCTTAGAAAGTTAAATTTAATTAAAGGCCTTTCTTACTAGATCCAAGTTTTAAAGGTTTCATTTCCAACCCTTAGATACTCATGAGCAGCAAACAGCATAAAACCTGTACAAACTGCGAGTTACTGGCAAGCTGTTCTGGTTTTGTGCTGTTTGCACATAGCCATTTTAACTTAGCTTCTAAGTGGGAAAGGGATAATGCTATGTTGATAATCCATATCTTGCTTATACTCTGACCTACCACAGCTTTATGTAATCTTGATCAGCCACATCTTGCTGTGACTTTGATCATCCTGGTGCTGTGACTAAAATCCATCTCATGCTAAGACAGAGGTCTTCCTAGTGCATTGACTCACATTTATCACATTGTGTTGTGACTTTGATCCAACAACTCATGTTAACCCTTTACAACTTTGAAACATACTTTGACTCATTTGTAGTCCCTTAGAAAGTTATATTTAATTAAATACCTTTCTTACTAGATAACAGTTTTTAAGGCTTCAATTCCAACATTTAGAAAGTGATGAGCAGCAAACAGTATAAAACCTGAAAAGACTGTAAGTTACTCGCAGGCTGTTCTGGTATTATGCTGTTTGCAAATAGCCATTTTCAATTTGCTTATTAGTGGAAAAGGGTTAAGATTCTTATTCCACGCTTGGATCTACCAGTTCTTTCTGTGAATTTGTTGTAGTCCAGTTTTAAACTCCCTGATTTTAAGTGGCTCTAACTGGGCTAAGTAAGAGGTTTGTGTGCAGTTAAACTGGTTTAAACCCCTGTTAGTCCCCATTGACCATTTCAAGACAGTGATCCCAGTTTAATAATTTGTTAAAGCTTCAGCCCTTTTTGTACAGGTAATTCTATGCACCTTGATTAAAAGACTATCATAGGTCCTTTGACTAAAAGAATATATGTAAACATGAATTTCTCTCCTACTTATATTTCTGGAATTACATTATTTTTATTTTTTTCAAAACAAAAACAAACCAATATTCTACCTGTCCTGTAATTGCTCACCTGAGGAGATTGGGGGCCCACACAATGGCGAGGTTCTTGGAATGCATGCCGGTCTCGTGGCCATGTGCAGCGACCCGTGCCAGGTGTCTCATGAGGTACTCTGTGGTGCGGTAGTGAGGGGGAGGCAACTGCTGCACGACGTCATGGATACGCAGCAGCTTGTTGTCATCATCCTTCACTGCATTCTGTACAGAAAATAGAGAATGTAAATACACTTTTAATAATATGGCTCACTCTGTGAAAAGAAAGTTTCTTCTGAGCAAAAGTCCAGTTTAGGCGGAAAGTGTCATCCCTGATGTCCCTGTGTGGACTTCAAGGGCTAATCTGGTACGACACTTTACGCACATGCATTAAACCCCGTTTTCACAGAGCCCGACTCATGTAGTTATATGATTAGTCCAAAAGGTGCTGTTTTTGTACCCATCCATGCCTGCCAGACTACCAGTGCTCAGTACTTACAGCAAACTTGTCATAGACATGGTACGTGAGCAGTGGGTTAGGAAGCTCCCGGAAGTACTTACAGCAAACTTGTCATAGAGCTGGTAGGTGAGCAGTGGGTTAGGAAGCTCCCGGAAGTACATCTTGAGCAGGGAGGAGATGCTGTGTACATCCTGCAGGTATTCCTCTGACGTCAGGTCCGGCACCCGATCCTCATCAAACGCCAACCTGCGGGCGAATAAATATGAGCTACATCTTGGAAAAACAGGGCTTAGTGCATGAGCGTAAAGTGGACTGCCTAGGGTAATCTATGATGACACTTTCTGTTTGGGTGGATTTTTTTGTTTAAATGAAGTCTCTTCTTAGCCAAAAAAACAGTTTATGTGGAAAGTGCTGTCCCAGTGCGGACTGCACAGGCTAATATCGGAAAATATTTTACGCACATGCATTAAGCCCTGTGTTCACAGACCAAGGCTCATACGTGAATACAACTTACCAAGCTAAACCTCGTGCACTGCTTTGTTACAGGCATGGCAGCAAAACCCATAATACAACTTACCAACCTAAACCCCCTGCACTGCTTTGTTACAGGCATGCCAGCAATACCCATGGCTAATACAACTTACCAACCTAAACCCCGTGCACTGCTTTGTTACAGGCATGGCAGCAATACCCATGGCTAATACAACTTACCAACCTAAACCTCGTGCACTGCTTTGTTACAGGCATGGCAGCAATACCCATGGCTAATACAACTTACCAACCTAAACCTCATGCACTGCTTTGTTACAGGCATGGCAGCAATACCCATAATACAACTTACCAACCTAAACCTCGTGCACTGCTTTGTTAAAGGCATGGCAGCAATACCCATACAACTTACCAACCTAAACCCCGTGCACTGCTTTGTTACACCCATGGCAGCAATACCCATGATTCAACTTACCAATCTAAACCTCGTGCACTGCTTTGTTACAGGCATGGCAGCAATACCCATGGCTAATACAACTTACCAACCTAAACCCCGTGCACTGCTTTGTTACAGGAATGGCAGCAATACCCATGATACAACTTACCAACCTAAACCTCGTGCACTGCTTTGTTACAGGCATGGCAGCAATACCCATGATACAACTTACCAACCTAAACCTCGTGCACTGCTTTGTTACAGGCATGGCAGCAATACCCATGATACAACTTACCAACCTAAACCCCGTGCACTGCTTTGTTACAGGCATGACAGCAATACCCATGATACAACTTACCAACCTAAACCTCGTGCACTGCTTTGTTACAGGCATGGCAGCAATACCCATGATACAACTTACCAACCTAAATCTCGTGCACTGCCTTGTTACAGGCATGGCAGCAATACCCATATAACTTACCAACCTAAACCCCGTGCACTGCTTTGTTACAGGCATGGCAGCAATACCCATGGCTAATACAACTTACCAACCAAAACCCCGTGCACTGCTTTGTTACAGGCATGGCAGCAATACCCATGGCTAATACAACTTTCCAACCTAAACCCCATGCACTGCTTTGTTACAGGCATGGCAGCAATACCCATACAACTTACCAACCTAAACCTCGTGCACTGCTTTGTTACACGCATGGCAGCAATACCCATAATACAACTTACCAACCTAAACCTCATGCACTGCTTTGCTACAGGCATGGCAGCAATACCCATGGGTAATACAACTTACCAACCTAAACCCCGTGCACTGCTTTGTTACAGGCATGGCAGCAATACCCATACAACTTACCAACCTAAACCCTGTGCACTGCTTTGTTACAGGCAAGGCAGCAATACCCATAATACAACTTACCAACCTAAACCTCGTGCACTGCTTTGTTACAGGCATGGCAGCAATACCCATGGCTAATACAACTTACCAACCTAAACCCTGTGCACTGCTCTGTTACAGGCATGGCAGCAATACCCATAATACAACTTACCAACCTAAACCTCGTGCACTGCTTTGTTACAGGCATGGCAGCAATACCCATGGCTAATACAACTTACCAACCTAAACCCCGTGCACTGCTTTATTACAAGCATGGCAGCAATACCCATGATACAACTTACCAACCTAAACCTCGTGCACTGCTTTGTTATAGGCATGGCAGCAATACCCAGAATACAACTTACCAACCTAAACCCTGTGCACTGCTTTGTTACAGGCATGGCAGCAATACCCATGGCTAATACAACTTACCAACCTAAACCCCGTGCACTGCTTTGTTACAGGCATGGCAGCAATACCCATGGCTAATACAACTTACCAACCTAAACCCCGTGCACAGCTTTGTTACAGGCATGGCAGCAATACCCATACAACTAACCAACCTTAACCTCGTGCACTGCTTTGTTACAGGCTTGGCAGCAATACCCATACAACTTACCAACCTAGACCTCCTGCACTGCTTTGTTACAGGCATGGCAGCAATACCCATGGCTAATACAACTTACCAACCTAAACCCCGTGCACTGCTTTGTTACAGGCATGGCAGCAATAGCCATACAACTTACCAACCTAAACCTCGTGCACTGCTTTGTTACAGGCATGGCAGCAATACCCATGATACAACTTACCAACCTAAACCCCGTGCACTGCTTTGTTACAGGCATGGCAGCAATACCCATACAGCTTACCAACCTAAACCCCGTGCACTGCTTTGTTACAGGCACGGCAGCAATACCCATGGCTAATAAAACTTACCAACCTAAACCCCATGCACTGCTTTGTTACAGGCATGGCAGCAATACCCATGGCTAATACAACTTACCAACCTAAACCCTGTGCACTGCTTTGTTACAGGCATGGCAGCAATACCCATAATACAACTTACCAACCTAAACCCCCTGCACTGCTTTGTTACAGGCATGGCAGCAATACCCATGGCTAATACAACTTACCAACCTAAACCCCGTGCACTGCTTTGTTACAGGCATTGCAGCAATACCCATGGCTAATACAACTTACCAACCTAAACCTCGTGCACTGCTTTGTTACAGGCATGGCAGCAATACCCATGACTAATACAACTTACCAACCTAAACCTCATGCACTGCTTTGTTACAGGCATGGCAGCAATACCCATAATACAACTTACCAACCTAAACCTCGTGCACTGCTTTGTTACAGGCATGGCAGCAATACCCATACAACTTACCTACCTAAACCCCGTGCACTGCTTTGTTACAGGCATGGCAGTCATACCCATGATTCAACTTACCAATCTTAACCTCGTGCACTGCTTTGTTACAGGCATGGCAGCAATACCCATGACTAATACAACTTACCAACCTAAACCCCGTGCACTGCTTTGTTACAGGCATGGCAGCAATACCCATGATACAACTTACCAACCTAAACCTCGTGCACTGCTTTGTTACAGGCATGGCAGCAATACCCATGATACAACTTACCAACCTAAACCCCGTGCACTGCTTTGTTACAGGCTTGGCAGCAATACCCATACAGCTTACCAACCGAAACCCCGTGCACTGCTTTATTACAGGCATGGCAGCAATACCCATGGCTAATACAACTTACCAACCTAAACCCCGTGCACTGCTTTGTTACAGGCATGGCAGCAATACCCATGGCTAATACAACTTACCAACCTAAACCCCGTGCACTGCTTTGTTACAGGCATGGCAGCAATACCCATACAACTTACCAACCTAAACCTCGTGCACTGCTTTGTTACACGCATGGTAGCAATACCCATAATACAACTTACCAACCTAAACCTCATGCACTGCTTTGCTACAGGCATGGCAGCAATACCCATGGGTAATACAACTTACCAACCTAAACCCCGTGCACTGCTTTGTTACAGGCATGGCAGCAATACCCATACAACTTACCAACCTAAACCCTGTGCACTGCTTTGTTACAGGCAAGGCAGCAATACCCATAATACAACTTACCAACCTAAACCCCGTGCACTGCTTTGTTACAGGCATGGCAGCAATACCCATGGCTAATACAACTTACCAACCTAAACCCTGTGCACTGCTCTGTTACAGGCATGGCAGCAATACCCATAATACAACTTACCAACCTTAACCTTGTGCACTGCTTTGTTACAGGCATGGCAGTAATACCCATGGCTAATACAACTTTCCAACCTAAACCCCGTGCACTGCTTTATTACAAGCATGGCAGCAATACCCATGATACAACTTACCAACCTAAACCTCGTGCACTGCTTTGTTATAGGCATGGCAGCAATACCCATAATACAACTTACCAACCTAAACCCTGTGCACTGCTTTGTTACAGGCATGGCAGCAATACCCATGGCTAATACAACTTACCAACCTAAACCCCGTGCACTGCTTTGTTACAGGCATGGCAGCAATACCCATGGCTAATACAACTTACCAACCTTAACCCCGTGCACAGCTTTGTTACAGGCATGGCAGCAATACCCATACAACTTACCAACCTTAACCTCGTGCACTGCTTTGTTACAGGCACGGCAGCAATACCCATACAACTTACCAACCTAGACCTTGAGCACTGCTTTGTTACAGGCATGGCAGCAATACCCATGGCTAATACAACTTACCAACCTAAACCTCATGCACTGCTTTGTTACAGGCATGGCAGCAATAGCCATACAACTTACCAACCTAAACCTTGTGCACTGCTTTGTTACAGGCATGGCAGCAATACCCATGGCTAATAAAACTTACCAACCTAAACCCCGTGCACTGCTTTGTTACAGGCATGGCAGCAATACCCATACAACTTACCAACCTAAACCCCGTGCACTGCTTTGTTACAGGCATGGCAGCAATACCCATGGCTAATACAACTTACCAACCTAACCCTTTGCACTGCTTTGTTACAGGCATGACAGCAATACCCACAATACAACTTACCAACCTAACCTCGTGCACTGCTTTGTTACAGGCATGGCAGCAATACCCATGGCTAATACAACTTACCAACCTAAACCTCGTGCACTGCTTTGTTACAGGCATGGCAGCAATACCCATGTCTAATATACAACTTACCAACCTAAACCTCGTGCACTGCTTTGTTACAGGCATGGCAGCAATACTCATGATACAACTTACCAACCTAAACCTTGTGCACTGCTTTGTTACAGGCATGGCAGCAATACCCATACAACTTACCAACCTAAACCTTGTGCACTGCTTTGTTACAGGCATGACAGCAATACCCATAATACAACTTACCAACCTAAACCTCGTGCACTGCTTTGTTACAGGCATGGCAGCAACACCCATGGCTAATACAACTTTCCAACCTAAACCCCATGCACTGCTTTGTTACAGGAATGGCAGCAATACCCATGGCTAATATACAACTAACCAACCTAAACCTCGTGCACTGCTTTGCTACAGGCATGGCAGCAATACTCATGGCTAATATACAACTTACCAACTTAACCTCGTGCACTGCTTTGTTACAGGCATGGCAGCAATACCCATACAACTTACCAACCTAAACCTCGTGCACTGCTTTGTTACAGGCATGGCGGCAATACCCATGGCTAATATACAACTTACCAATCTAAACCCCGTGCACTGCTTTGTTACAGGCATGGCAGCAATACCCATAATACAACTTACCAACCTAAACCCTGTGCACTGCTTTGTTACAGGCATGGCAGCAATACCCATACAACTTACCAACCTAAACCTTGTGCACTGCTTTGTAACAGGCATGGCAGCAATACCCATAATACAACTTATCAACCTAAACCCTGTGCACTGCTTTGTAACAGGCATGGCAGCAATACCCATGGCTAATACAACTTACCAACCTAAACCTCGTGCACTGCTTTGTTACAGGCATGGCAGCAATACCCATGGCTAATACAACTTACCAACCTAAACCTCGTGCACTGCTTTGTTACAGGCATGGCAGCAATACACATGGCTAATGCACTGCTTTGTTACAGGCATGGCAGCAATACCCATGGCTAAATGGCTAATTTCATGGGTAGATGATTAAGGATTGAGAAGGTAACTGCACATGAAAATTGTGACTTGCACATCTACACCCAACGGTAACAACAATAATTCAAAATGACTCCAATATGCCCCTCTTAACCTTTGAATGCAGGGCTATGTTACAATAAACCATAGATGCACAAGATAGTACACAGTACAGAAAACAAACTCTCATTGGAATATGATAAATATATATTGATAACAAAAAATAGATATAGAAAACAATTTGAGAGATTATTTTTTAAATGCAATGTTCAATACCACACTAGAAACTGTTTTACACACATTCACTATGAACACTTTAATTACTTTAAACACGGATTAAAAATGGTAAGTTTAAGTATAAATAGAGCCATGCAAACTAAGCCCTACCTGAGTTTCTGTATGTTCGATGTGATGCCAGAAAGCCTGTATATACCATCCACCAGCCCATGGGTCTCTATCACATCAGTGCAGCTCTTCAATACTAGGGGCACTAAAACACATACAACACACCATGAATGAACATTGTTCTGGGAAAAAAACTGGGCTTTATGCATGAGTTTAAAAAGTCGTCCTAGATAAGCCCATGCTGGCCATACAGGCTAATCAGGGACAACACTTTCTGCTTTTAAGTCTCTTTTTAGTGAAAATCCAACTGAGGTGATAAGTGTAGTCCCTGATTAGCCTGTGTGGACTGCAGAGGCTTATCTGGGAAACACTTTACGCAATATCATTAAGCCCAGTTTTTGGCACACATCGGTACAGCTTTTCAAAACAAGGGGCACTGAAACACATTTAACATACCATGTAATGCCAAAACTAGTGGCTAGTGATGTTTTTGAGTACACTAAAGACAGGCATTGTACTGCAGTATTCATTATTAACACCTTACTTCCAAATGACAGCGACTAAAGCCTCTTTTCATAATTTGTGCATTTGACGCATACTAGTACAATGGCATTTTTCCACATCAATTAATTTTTATGTGTTTCAAATAACCTAGGCATGTGTAGATCACTGAGGGAGAATGGTTTCTTCCACATCTACTCTCCATGTTCAATACACAAACATATAAGATTTTATACAGACATACCTGTAAACTGCTTGAACAACCGAATGACTCCAATATACCCCCTCTCAAGCTACGTTAGTAGGGGTATAATAAATGCACAAAAGGGAAGTAAATATCATATTGAAACAAACCATCATGTCCTGAGTTGAGCAGGTGCTCTCCCAGATCACAGCCAAACACTCGCTCCTTCACTATCCCAGACTGCTTCAGTTGAATACGCTCGGGACGTGTATTGAAGAACAGGCGCAAAAAAGAGATGAACTTGCCATGCTTCTTCAACACTGAAAAATCACAGTCAATAGTTGAAAATAGAACTATATCATCTTATATAGAGCGATTGTGCAAGTACAACAGTTTCATGTAATTACTTGAGATACAAGTAATATAACGAGGGCCAAAGACCCTAGGTCCATCACCATATGCCCAAAATAGTTAAGCATTCTAAGCAACTTTTGAAATGTTTTCAGAACCATTTTAAAACTCAGTAGAAATCATTTTAAAACTAACTTTTAAATTAACTTTTATGATTATTTGGTGAAAAATGAATTATGCTGGATCATTTGCATAATGTATGAACTAAAATTCCATTGACAATTATTTAAATGATAATATGATGTTATTTAGCATTTATTAAGGACTACATAATTATTAATAAACTGACAAATATAAACCATCAAAACAATTTTCCCTCTTCAACAGTGAAGAAAACTACTAACTTATTGAATCTTGCAATCTTCCAATTGTTATCAAAAGCTACTAAACATGTAAAGAATAGTTTATTTCAACTTAAGCGTAATTTACTAAACAGCTCATTGTCAATTAGTAACAGGCCATGTTAAGGGATGAGTACTAAAGTTGCTGACTATTTGTTTCCATAGTAACCCTTGAGCATCATTGAATATTTAATATTTAAACTAGAAGAACATCTGTTCAAGTCATTGAAACATGGAAGACCATCAGTTAATATAACAACTTGAAGGCTATGAGTGCTTATTAGGAATAAACAACTTCCTGAATGCAAGACAGATCTTAATAACTATATGGTCATAGTTATAATCAATGACTTATGTGCTAAAGGATCATATGAGCCTTGTACTGGGAAAACTGGGCTTAACGCATGCGTGTGTAGTATGATACCAGATTAGCTTGTAGTGTCTGAAAAGGCTAATAAGGGACGACACTTTCAGCCAAGATATAATTTCAGCTAAAAAGAGACTTCCTTTAAATGAAAAATACAAAAGTGAACTACATTTAGTCCAGTATGATTAACATGTGTGAACTACATATAGTCCAGTATGATTAACATGTGTGAACTACATTTAGTCCAGTATGATTAACATGTGTGAACTACATATAGTCCAGTATGATTAACATGTGTGAACTACATTTAGTCCAGTATGATTAACATGTGTGAACTACATTTAGTCCAGTATGATTAACATGTGTGAACTACATATAGTCCAGTATGATTAACATGTGTGAACTACATTTAGTCCAGTATGATTAACATGTGTGAACTACATTAAGTCCAGTATGATTAACATGTGTGAACTACATATAGTCCAGTATGATAAACATGTGTGAACTACATAAAGTCCAGTATGATTAACATGTGTGAACTACATTAAGTCCAGTATGATTAACATGTGTGAACTACATATAGTCCAGTATGATTAACATGTGTGAACTACATTAAGTCCAGTATGATTAACATGTGTGAACTACATATAGTCCAGTATGATTAACATGTGTGAACTACATTAAGTCCATTTTCATCCATGATTAACATGTGTGCACTACATCCATGATTAACATGTGTGAACTACATTTAGTCCAGTTTCATCCATGATTAGCATGTGTGAACTACATTTAGTCCAGTTTCATCCATGATTAACATGTGTGAACTACATTTAGTCCAGTTTCATCCATGATTTACATGTGTGAACTACATTTAGTCTAGTTTCATCTATGATTAACATTCTAGACTGGTTCACCTCCCCCACACTGTCTGGTCCATGTACACCCACCCACACAGACTGGTTCAACAACCCCCCCCCCCACTGACGTGCTCAACAATCCCCCCTCCCACTGACATGCTCAACAACCCACTCCCCCCGAATTGCTCAACAATCCCCCCTCCCACTGACCTGCTCAACAACCCCCCCCCCACTGACGTGCTCAACAACCCCCCCCCCCCTCCCACTGACGTGCTCAACAACTCCCCCCCCCCCCCCCCCCCCACTGACGTGAACAACAACTTGCCCTCCCACTGACTGGTTTCCCTCCACCCCACACCCCACTGTCTGGTTGATTTATACCAGGGTTCCCAGCTTTTTGTAAGAACAAAATTCCCTGATTTTTCCCCGACTCTCATCTAATTTTAAATAAAAATAAAAGGATCATAATTTCGACCTATTTCTTGTTAGAGGCACCCTCAATAAATGGCAGTTGCAGACATAACTAAGCTACATGACTGTATACTACAAAGCCACCATAGGCATGCAGAGGCATAAATTTGCTGTTTTAAGTCAGGAAAGTCTGACCAAACAAAATTCCCTGATTTCAGGAACTTTTACCAAATTCCCTGACTTTTCCCTGACTAGAAAAAGTGAAAGTCTTTTTCAAGGTTTTCCCTGATTTCCAGGTTGGCTGGGAACCCTGTATACCCACCCACACAGACTGGTTCAAAAACACCCCACCCCACACTGACTGGTTCACCTCCACCCCACCCTCACTTGTTCACCTTCACCCTACCCCCACACTGTCTGGTTCAACAACACCCCATCCCCACACTGGCTGGTTCACCTCCACCCCACCCACACACTGACTTGTTCACTTACAGGCCCTGTTATGTGGTGTCTCTGGAATGCTGCTCACCACTGCCTGAGGCACCTTGTCCCCTATCAGCTCCACACACTCATAGGGGAAGAACCCAACCTGCAATAAAGTCCACAGGAACATCAGAGTCTCCTGCAATCACACTGCGTTTCAAAATGCACAATGGATTTTATACAATTTTGATGTAAGCCTAGTTAATTTATGAATATAGTACAGTCAATCTTAAGGATGCGACCACTTGAATAAAGCGACCTTTGTCTTATGCAACCCCCGAGCCTTTTCACTTTATTTTGACATTGTATTAAGCGACTTTTGTCTTCACAACCAGCAACTGCTGATTTTCGTGCGTTTTGATGTCCAAATATACGATTTAGCAACTACGTGGTAAATTTAAAAATCTATTGATCGTAAAGAACAAACGTGATTGCCGATTTATCGTCAGTTTGACGTAATCAACAAAAGCAGCTTCCTTCAAGAAGCCATAAACAAGACTTTCTGGTCGATAAAATTGGCTTCCTTTGTCTTACTCAACATGCTAACTAACCGTGTAATAGCACGTGCATAGCTCTGCCTTTTAAATTTTTATTGAGAACGAAGGTGGAGTTAACGGTTAAGAGCTCTAACCGATGCTTAATATTGAACACGTGGTTCACGCAAGTTCAGTCCCAATTATTTGCAATCGTAATTACTCAGAATAAGCTTTGAAAGAATGAATACATTTGTCCCCGCTTTCCCCCAATGGTCGAGTAATTCCTATATACCAACTTCACGTATATTTCCAAATAAGAGGGCCTAAAAGGCCCAAAGTGGCTCACCTGAGATAACAAGATATTTTTGGGACAAATCTTCTGACCAAGTTTCATGAAGATCGGAAAATAAATGTGGCCTCTAGAGTGTTAACAAGGTTTTACTATAGCCATATAAGGAAAAATGCCCCGCCCCCTGGCAGCCATGTTTTTCAACCAACCGGCATCATTTTTGAACTTGTCCAAGATATTATCGGGATGAATTTTCTGACCAAGTTTCATGAAGATCGGACAGTAAATGTGGCCTCTAGAGTGTGAACAAGATTTTACTATAGCCATATAAGGAAAAATGACCCGCCCCTTGGAGGCCATGTTTTTCAAGCAAACATAATTATTTTCAAACTCATCCAAGATATCATTGAGACCAATCTTCTGACCAAATTTCATGAAGATTGGACAATGAATGTGGCTTCGAGAGTGTTAACAAGGTTTTACTATAGCCATATATAGCCTTATAAGGAAAAATGCCCCGCCCCCTGGCGGCCATGTTTTTCAACAAACCGGCATCATTTTCAAACTCGTCCAAGATATTATTGGGATGCTTCTTCTAACCAAGTTTCATGAAGATCAGACAATAAATGTGGCCTCTAGAGTGTTTACAAGATTTTACTATAGTCATATATAGCCATATAAGGAAAAATGCCCCGCCCCTTGACAGCCATGTTTTTCAAGCAAAGGTTACCATTTTTGAAATCATCCAAGATATCACTGGGACAAATCTTCTGAGCAAGTTTCATGAGGATCAGAAAATAAATGTGGCCTCTAGAGTGTTAACAATGTTTAACTATAGTCATATAAGAAAAAATGCCCCGTCCCCCTGGCGGCCATGTTTTTCAACCAACTGGCATCATTTTCAAACTCGTCCAAGATATTATTGGGATGAATCTTCTAACCAAGTTTCATGAAGATCAGACAATAAATGTGGCCTCTAGAGTGTTAACAAGATTTTATTATAGCCATATATAGCCATAGAAGGAAAATGCCCCGCCCCTTGGCAGCCATGTTTTTCGAGCAAACGTAACCATTTTCAAACTCATCCAAGATATCATTGAGACCAATATTCTGACCAAATTTCATGAAGATTGGAAATAAATGTGGCCTCTAGAGAGTTAACAAGGCAAATGTTGACGCCGCACAACGCACGACGGACAAAAGGCGATCACAAAAGCTCACCATGAGCACGTTGTGCTCAGGTGAGCTAAAAATGGCAACAGTGGTTTGTGCTTATAAAATTCTTAAAACACATTTATCGTCAAAAAAGGCAACAGTGGTTTGTTAGATTATTAATAGTTGAGGTAATGATGTTTAAATACACTAACATCTGGATTATTTCATATAATTTAAACGTTGAACAGGATAATTGTATCACAAAATTGGTCTATGAGTATGAATTTGATACTGACGATGATTTTACTTTTTTTCAGAATGGTCTTTTTTATTTAAAGACCATTTTATTAAGAGACCAATTGTGGTTTCTCCCTTTTGTGGTCTCTTAAAACAAGATTGACTCTACCTTATTATCTCAAAACCAGTAACACATCTGTTTCATTGGCATGCTAGTGTTGTTTCTATCTTAAGACATTGACACCACAAGGATTCATTATGTCAACACCAAGTTGTTTTATCAAATAATCTTGCACATTTTTTTACCAGGCCCCTTTGATAACTAGGCAATTTACAACAAACATTTTTATTCAAGATTTGTCTTTATTAATACGATAAACACCAGAGCCTGCGCAAGTATTCATTAGGTAGTTTAACCCTTTACCCTTTAGTTGTATTTTGACGCATTTGGAGTCCCTTAGAATGTTGCATTTAATTAAATACCTTTCTTACTAAATTCAAGTTTCAAAGGCTTCATGTTCATTCCTTAGGTACTGTTGAGCAGCAAACAGCATAAAACCTGAACAGACTGCAGGTTACTCGCAGGCTGTTCTGGTGTTATGCTGTTTGCACAAAGCAATTTCCACTTGGGTTATGAGTGGGAAAGGGTTAAGTTAAGACTAAACCTCAGAATCTATATACTTCATAGTACAGTCCGCTTACCTCAAATCCCCTCTTGCCCCTCCACCAGATGGTGTCATCTGTCGGTGGCATGTCTATCACAGATATTATATCCCCCACCTGAAACAATACACACACAATACACATCTTGATATCTTAGTAATATAAGGGAGTATAAAATCAAGTTTGCCATTTAAAGACATGAACATTCATCCTAGCCATATTGACAATATGCTGAAAATGCATTGTATATGCTAATTATACTGCCAATACATCCTAGTTATGCCGACAGGGTATCCCATTATGCCGACAGGGTATCCCATTATGCAGACAGGGTATCCCATTATGCCGACAGGGTATCTCATTATGCCGACAGGGTATCCCATTATGCCGACAGGGTATCCCATTATGCCGACAGGGTATCCCATTATGCAGACAGGGTATCCCATTATGCCGACAGGGTATCTCATTATGCCGACAGGGTATCCCATTATGCCGACAGGGTATCCCATTATGTCGACAGGGTATCCCATTATGCCGACTGGGTATCCCATTGTGCTGACAGGGTATCTCATTATGCAGACAGGGTATCCCATTATGCTGACATGGTTTCCCATTATGCCGACAAGGTATCCCATTATGCCGACAAGGTATCCCATTATGTCGACAGGGTATCCCCTTATGCCAACAGGGTATCCCATTTATGGTGACGAGATATTGGAGTTATGCTTTAGAACATATTATTCTTTGACAGCCAAAATGGGATATAAACAAAGGGTGCACAATCTCTTAGAGGCTTTGGCTTTCAATATACTATCTATTATAAGACATTGAGCAGATAAAATGTTTAAAGCTTTAACAAAGACACTTTTTTTAGCTAAACAGGTTTGGTAATGAATTAAACTGTATTGCTTGGTTTATACTTCAAATCCGCTTTATCCTAATTTCTCAACATATGCCTTTATAAGGCCTATGCCCTGCTTGCTGTACATTCTCTGTACTGCTCTAACCTCTAGAGAGATCTCGTCAGCGGCCTGGGCCGTGTAGCGTTTGATGGCATGGGCAGCTGCAATGGCCGGTGTGTTGATACCACTGTCATCCACCGCCAGCAGCCGGTTGCCTCGATTGTCAATCTGAACACAGTGGAGATGACAGCAATTTATATCTCTGTTCAGGATTATTAATGAACTGATGGATTAATGATTGATCAAATATAAAATTGTCAAAATATTAAAATGCATTGTCTGTGTCACAAGCTCATGTTGTAAAATCCCTTGGAATCCTTGGGTACCAAACTATCCCTCCATAATAAGCAAACACATATGACGAATACATGACACTTACCATTTAACATTTCTTTATAATTTTTCCACAATTATACAAAAAAACATCTTTGGATGGTTATATTTATTTATAATTTTGATGGTATATAATATATCATATAAACCTCTATCTATTTCTTCCTGCATATATATATTTTCTTCATTATACATATTTCATTATGATTTTGAACAGCAATCTATGCCCTTTATGTAACATGCTTTTGCAATTCATGGTGAGTGCAAACTTACATTGCCAGACAATAGATGACATAAATGAAGAAAAGTTGTATTGCATTCAATAGAGAACTAAAGATACACTCAAACACAGTTATTCAATTGTGAATTTGAAAATAATTACAAGACACATTCCAATTCCTGACACTTGCAGTAACAGGAAAGGTTTCTTAATGTCAATTTAATGAGAAGCTTTTTGAAAACAATTTCACATTATTAGTGCTCATACAATTTTCATCAAAACAATTTTCATTAAATTTCAATTATATTACCAAGCAGAATTCAGACTTCCATCATATTTCCTTTTTGGGAATATTGAGAAAACTGACAAGTGTTGGACATAATTAACTTTTTATATGTGGAGACAAAAATAACCATTCAATGGAGCAATCAATAACCTGAGAGGAATATCCACTCCCTGACAGATTATAGCTTTGAACGAGTGCTGGCTGTAGCAGGCCACATGCACCTAAAGGCATTTTAGTACGTGCCATATTCATGGAAAAGACAAGTACATATGAATACCTTTGATATTATTTATATATTTAAGTCAAGTTATTGGACTAAAACAAAAATTTCCATGTACAAATATTTAATTAACTTTTAGAGAAAATATTCTATCTAGATGTCTGTCACATATTGAATTTTACCCCTGCACTGCTAGAAAAATAAGCAAGTTTTTCTTTCAACAAACTAATACCAGCCAACAAACTGACCTACAGACTAACTAATATATCCCCTCTCAGACTTCTATTCCTTTTAGAGAGGTTGGGGTGCATAGGGGGAAGGGGGTATAAAATCCTCCTCATTTCTGATAAAACAAGAGATGTGTTCGTCAGAAACACAAAACCTATTGCACCGCTTTGATTTTTTATTTATTTTTGACCTTTGACCTTGAAGGATAACCTTGACCTTGAACTTTCACCACTCAAAATGTGCAGCTTCATGAAAACGCCGCTTTGAAATTATTGCTTTACCTTTGACCTTGAAGGATGACCTTGACCTCGAAGGATGACCTTGACCTTGAACTTCCACCACTCAAAATGTTCAGCTTCATGATAACGCCGCTTGGAAATTATTTTTTATTTTTTTGACCTTTGACCTTGAAGGATGACCTTGACCTTGAAGGATGACCTTGACCTTAAACTTCCACCACTCAAAATTTGCAGCTTCATGAGAACCCCGCTTTGAATTTTTTTTGTTTGACCTTTGACCTTGAAGGATGACCTTGACCTAGAAGGATGACCTTGACCTTCCACCACTCAAAATGTGCATTATTTTTTTTACCTTTGACCTTGAAGGATGACCTTGACCTTGAACTTCCACCACTCATAATATGCAGCTTCATGAGATACACATGCTTGCCAAATATCAAGTTGCTATCTTCAATATTGAAAAAGTTATGGCCAATGTTAAAGTTTTTGGACTTACAGACGCCATATATTTGACATTTGACCTTGAAGGATGACCTTCACCTTCACCTTTCACCACTCAAAATGTTCAGCTCCATGAGATACACACGCATGCCAAATATCAAGTTGCTATCTTCAATAGTGAAAAAGTTATGGCCAACATTAAAGTTTTTTTTTTCGGACGGACGGACAGACTGACATACACACATACTGACATACTGACTGATGGACAGTTCAACTGCTATATGCCACCCTACCGGGGACATAAAAACACAGATTTTTTGATATCTTGAAGAAATTTGTGAACTCCTCTGGAGAAGACATTTCAGTTGTAAGCCTACCTCGAGCCAGTTGAGAACTGATCCACAGTTGAGCATGCTCCCTGCCAGATTCGTGAACCTTGACAGATACTCTTGTAGCACTAAGTACAGCTCCTGTAATTAGATTTTTTTATATGTCTGCTTAGCGAATTCAAGGCCAATTATATAATTTTTATCACTTTTCTGGGACAATATGGATAGATTGATTTTGCCACCACCCATGATATAGGTATTAAATAACTTTTGGGAAACAGTATTGTGAGGGTGATGGTTTGCATACTTTGAATGACGTAAACTTTTTTTTACTGTAGCTTAAAAGGACACAATAAAACTATACTTAACCATTTCCCACTCAAAAGCAAAGTGAAAATGGCTATGTGCAAACAGCATAAAACTAGAACAGCCTGCGAGTAACTCGCGGTCTGTTCAGGTTTTATGCTGTTTGCTGCTCATCAATATCTAAGGGCTGGACATGAAGTCTTTAAAACTTGAATTTAGTAAGAAATTTATCTTTCTAAGGAACTACACATACGTCAAAATACGTATCTACATGTAAGTGGTAAAGAGTTAAGCTTATACGTCTCCACAATTGAAGCATGTTATGATGAACAAACAAAATAAGAAAATATTGCCTGCTCTTGAGAAATTCCCACATAGTGCATTTCTTCAAGGAAATATATGTACATGACCTGTCGCTGAAAAGGAAGGAAAATAAGATATGATCTCAATGAGGTCCAGGGGCGTGCCTATCTTTTTGTATAAGCACAGGACTAAACAGCACAATTATTGTACAATCAAAACCTAATCACCTCTTCAGAAATATTTTCCTTCTCAATAAGGGACACCTCAGGCAAGTGGCTGAACTTTCTGTCGAATATACATCTGTGCAGTTTCTGATCGAGCATGCGAAAGTTGCGGAGAGTTCGTCTGGCCAGCCACGTCTTGTTATTGGAGGATATTTTTATGTAGAAGTACTTTGTTGGCTCTGAGCTGTGATGGTAGTGCTCCTTATCCTCCTCACAAAGGCTCACCTGGGCAAACATGGATGTGGGAAAGCAATGTACATTTTCTTTCATGAAATATATTTGAACCCTTTGCATGCTGGGAAATTTGTCGTCTGCTAAAATGTTGTCTGCTGAATTTCTAAAATTAGCATTTTCTTCCATCTTTTTCAAATAATACTATAAGAATAGCAAACAGTTTGGATCCTGATAAGACGCCACGTTTTGTGGCGTCTCATCTGGATCCAAACTGTTTGCAAAGGCCTTCAAAATTCGGTTCCAGCACTGAAAGAGTTAATTGTTGAATAAGAATCTTAACAATGTTCTCTTTTTGTTTAAAATAAAAATATATGACATTTGATCAGTAGAACACTGAGAGACAAACTTACAAAGAACACATTTGCATTTTCTGATATGCAAAAAAACTTTGTTTGTGGGGATATACTATTTTGGAGAAGTAATATACTTGGTTCCTATGAAGCAACAATAACATTACAGATTTGTTTACATTTTTTATATTTACCTTCAATGAATTAATGTCAACAAGATCATAATGGAAGTGTGCACAGTCTTGTAGCTTTGGAAACCTCGTATTATCATCTGTCAAACTGAAACAGAAAGCATCTAGCTTACTTTTTATACATCTTTCATATATGAAATAGAATATATGACATATTAAAATATAATGAATGCTTGTTCGAGAAATGATTTTACCTGTTTAGCATTTCTTCAGGTGTATCTTATTCAATAATTTCACCCTTCAAACTTCAATGAATCTCACATTGGCTTCAGCTACAAGTAATTCCTATATAATATTTTCAGACTCCCATCTAAAGGCAGTTGTCACAGTAATACCAGTTTTATTGTACTGCACACTTAATATTGATCAATCCTTGTTACGAGTGATGCATGCTTTACAAGCTGTCACCTGGTAAATGATCCAGTAATTGTTTTACACCACCATACACGGTTTAGCAACATAATAGTTACTAATATCACAAATAGGCTGCAATTACATAGATGACTTCATACATTTGCATGAAAATCACAAGTAAACCATTAAATATCATATCAAATAGGTGTTGATACACAAAACAAGCTTTGACTATTAGTGCACCAATCTTTCGCAGGGTTCCCACTTGTCGAGCGCAATTGTTGCCAATGGTGACAAAGTTGCAAATATTGGGACTGTTTCAAAAACAAGAGCACCGCATAACAGGTGCCACGCTCAGCTCTGAAACCTTGTCAGATTTTTTTTTTAGAGGTCACAGTGACCTTGACCTTTGACCTAGTGACCCAACAAGAGCTGTCAGAGGACAGCGCGCTCGACTATTCGAGTGCTTGACAGTATAACGTAAGCCATCATGGGGAAATAGTTAATATCCAATAATTTAATAGACGATCTTTCATAAATAACAAGATGTGTTTGTGAAACACAATGTCCCCCTATATGACGTTTGACCTTGAAGGATGACCTTGACCCTTCACCACTCAAAATGTGCAGCTCCTTGAGATACACACGCATTTCAAATATAAAATTGCTAGCTTCAATATTGCAGAAGTGACATTACATGAGCAATTTTGACCCATATATTTGACCTTGAAGGATGACCTTGACCTTGACCTTTCACCACTCAAAATGTGCAGCTCCATGAGATACACATGCATGCCAAATATCAAGTTGCTATCTTCAATATTGCAAAAGTATTCATAAAATAAGCGATTTGGGCCACATATATTTGACCTCTGACCTTGAAGGATGACCTTGACCTTTCACCACTCAAAATGTGCAGCTCCATGAGATACACATGCATGCCAAATATCAAGTTGCTATCTTCAATATTGCAAAAGTATTCATAAAATAAGCGATTTGGGCCACATATATTTGACCTCTGACCTTGAAGGATGACCTTGACCTTGACCTTTCACCACTCAAAATGTGCAGCTCCATGAGATACAAATGCATGCCAAATATCAAGTTGCTATCTTCAATATTGCAAAAGTATTTATAAAATAAGCGATTTGGGCCACATATATTTGACCTCCGACCTTGAATGATGACCTTGACCTTTCACCACTCAAAATGTGCAGCTCCATGAGATACACATACATGCCAAATATCAAGTTGCTATCTTCAATATTGCAAAAGTATTCATAAAATGAGCGATTTTGGCCACATATATTTGACCTCTGACCTTGAAGGATGACCTTGACCTTGACCTTTCACCACTCAAAATGTGCAGCTTCATGAGATACACATGCATGCCAAATATGAAGTTGCTATCTTCAATATAGCAAAAGTTATTGCAAAATGTTAAAGTTGGCGCAAACCAACCAACAGACCAACCAACCAACAGACAGGGCAAAAACAATATGTCCCCCACTACTATAGTGGGGGACATAAAAAAGGAAAAAAATAAAAAATAAAATTTGGGGGGGGGGGGGTTGAGAGGGGGTATAATGTGGGGTGTGGTCATTTATGAGATGATCTTTCAAAAATAAAAAAAGGAAAAACAATTTAGGGGGGGGGGGGGGGGGGGGTAGGGGGGTGAGAGGGGGGTATAATGTGCAGCTCCATAAGATACACATGCATGCCAAATATGAAGTTGCTATCTTCAATATTGCAAAAGTTATGGCAAATGTTAAAGTTGGGGCAAACAAACAAACACACAAACCAACCAACCAACAGACAGGGCAAAAACAATATGTCCCCCACTATAGTGGTGGGGGACATGAAAAAAAAATCAACAAAGTCATGTTTCTGTTCCTGCCAAGTGACACAATTCTAAGATTCCTGGTTTGCACTTGGCTCACTAATAAAACAATTATTGACACAATTTGACAAAATAATTGAGGTCTAGTGTTTATGAAAATCAGGCAAGCTTATAACATTTATTTGGGTTATGTTGCAACAATGATATTAATAAATTCCATTGAAAATGTCAAATAAAACATTCATCTCAAAGTGGTTCATTCATCATTTGTCTGACAAACTGTCTGTCTTAAACTTTTATTGTCACTTTCATGTACAGACTTTGAAAATATTGATATGAAACATGGCCAATATAAAGTGAGAACGACACTCAATCAAGATGGTAGGCTACACTATACAATAAATCCCTTTAACATTTAGATAGGTATTTTTTACGCATTTGTAGTCCCTTGGAAAGTTAAATATAACTTTTGACCTTTCTTACTAGATTCAAGTTTTAAAGGCTTCTTTTACAACCCTTAGACACTGATGAGCAGCAAACAGCATAAAACCTGAACAGACTGCGGGCTACTCGCAGGCTGTTCAGGTTTAACCCATTTATGCCTAGCGTCTAGAAAAAAGGCCTTGGCAAACAGCGTAGACCCAGATGAGACGCTGCATGATGCGGTGTCTCATCAGGGTCTGTGCTGTTTGCTTAAAGGAATTTCTGTAAGAAATATTCTAAAAATAGAAATAAATATACTAGACATCCCTAATTTTGGAAATAAATTGATCCAATTTAGAAGGATGGGAGAGTCCACTAGGCATAAATGGGTTAATGCTGGTTTCAAAAGCCATTTTCCCTTGGCTTCTTATAGGGGGAAAGGACACCACAGTGTTCTCACCTGGAGAGGCGTCTCACTCTCATGCTACTGTTGCTGGCCGTGCTGACGGGACGTGAGGATGGCTTGATCGTCTCCTGACTGTCATACGAGGATAGCAGACCATGCTGAAACAGTTCAGTTGGTTCATTGACGGAATGTCATGACAATAATGATGTTGAAGATGGCAAAAAAACCAGCTACATTTTATCTTCACAGTGTTCTGTTGTGGATGCAGCTTTACGCAGCTGGTGCAAAGAAAATTGACCCGTCCCAATACTTACAAAATATTTCAAATAATCTTTTCAATATAACCAATGTATTATTAAATTTTGGTAAATGAATCAATCAAAGTGTAAGTTGAAGAATTCTTTTCTCACTGGTTTTGATGTCATTTTCTCTTATCTCAATTAAGATCATTGGTAGGTTGGAGCTATGAAGATGGGGGAAAATATTGAACACCAAAAGACCAAAAGAAAACAAAGTTTTTACGTTGTGCAAAATTAAAAATATATCATGAATTAATGTCCAATTTACATTTATTGTCCAAAAGTGCCTCATTAATTACAATCAAAATGAAAACGCTACCCCTGAACGCACTTTTCAACAATAATGGCTGTGTAAGATAGTTGCCCATATGAGTTAGTTGCCCATGTGTAAGATATTTCCATGTGTAAGATAGTTGCCCATGTGTAAGATAGTTGCCCATGTGTTAGATAGTTGCCCATGTGTAAGATAGTTGCCCATATGAGTTAGTTGCCCATGTGTAAAATATTTCCATGTGTAAGATAGTTACCCATGTGTAAGATAGTTGCCCATGTGTTAGATAGTTGCCCATGTGTAAGATAGTTGCACATAAGTATTAACAATATCGACCACAAAATATTATTATAGCATGAGGATGAAATCTAATAATATTAACTTCTTATATCCGGCTCAATGTTACAACAAGAAGGAAAATAACTACATAAACACAATTATCATCTGACAGATCCTTAATACTTTGGACTATAAATCACATTATCTCTTTCAGTACAGTCATCAACAACTAGAGCTTAGCCACAGATGTAACGAATAACCCCACATGCCGCATTGACACATTATATTTTGCATGTCATCTTCACAAAAAACAGCGGACACCAGGGATCAAGCAACTGGGCGATTTGGGCGATTATATCGCCGTGGCTTCCCTTTAATCGCCCGGATCAAAAGCATCGGCGATATCACTTCGCCCTAAAATCTGGCCATTATCATATCCGCAGCCCTATCTAAGTGGCTTTTGTTTATTACCAATTACACGCCAAAGTCAATCAACTGACCGAATCGACGAAACTCCGCCCCCAGGCGTAGTAAATTACCTATTGAAAATTGATAAGCAACCATTCACAGCGCTCGTCATTAGGGTATTTGGCAGGAATTTTGACCAAGCAGAGTGAAATCACTGAAGCCTGTAAGTGTTACAAACGGTGTTTTTACTGCTATTGTCAAGTTTTATGGGGGTTATTATCGGATGAACGGCGCCTTTATGATAGTGAGCAATAATAAAGTAACACTGTGACAAACTTTCACCACGATAAAAAATTATAACGATTATTAGGGCCGCTATTTCTTAACCATTTAATCAATAGTGACTGTCAATACCACGGGCCTGGCAATTTTTAAAGCATTTAACAAAAACAATTTCTCCACAAAAACACATGAAATCTTGTTTCAACAGGAATTTGTGACCATTTCTGTTTAATAGTTTCATTATTATAATATTTTGGGAAAGGTAAAGTTTGATTTAGAAACCAACAATTTCGGAAATATAAAGTATACCATTCACTCGTTGTACTATATTTCGGATATGTTAAAAATTCGGACATTTAAAGATAGGGACATTTATGTGTTGGTTTGTTGTTGAAAGTTTGTAAAATTATGTTTTATGATATTTCAGGCAACTAGAATGGATGGTGGCAATTATCTGGGCCTTTCTGTCAAGAAATATGCGTGAAAAACATTCATTTATTTGAGCCTAGAAATCATCCACCACTTACAGAAAACGTTTTATCAACAGAAGCTGTCAAAGCTGATGTATATCATGTCCAAATGACCAAATATAACTGTTTAACAGTATGAAGTGAGATGCTTTATTATCTGATGTTTTCTCTTTCCCTTCCAAATGATGTAAATTGATGTGATTCTATGTTTTAAATTAAATAGTTAATTTTGAAACATTTATGCAGCATACTGTTACATTGATGTTAACATTATTATATTATTTTGGTTATCTGTGTTGTTTATCAAGATGAAAAAAGTTATATACAAATAAAGCTTATTAAGACTTATGAAGGTATGACTTATGAAGGTACTTATAGTTTTTTTATGTATTACCATATTTTTTCATGTGATAATACAGTCAATGACATTAATGTAATGTAGCAAGGTTTCTTTTAATAATCGTCCTAAATTATTGTTCATATTAATACGGTTGGAATAACAGACAGTTTTCACACTGAGAAAAAGTGGCAACAACTTTTTTGGGGCCAGTGAAACCCCTGGGTCATGGTTCACAATGGTCCATTGGTGATCGCAAAAGATCCACTTCTCCCTAAAACTGCCTCACTTCTCCCTCTCCAGAGCTGAGGGAGAAGTGACTTCTCCCAAAAATTGGAGTCTAGCTTGATCCCTGGGACACCATGCTCAATTTTTAAAACGCACTTAGTGACCCCTTGACCTAGTTTTTGACCCAGAAAGGCCCATGTTCTAACTTGGCCTTAAGATCATCTCCATAAAACTTCTGACCAAGTTTGGTGAAGATCGGATGTAAACTACTTGAATAAGAGAGCGGACACCATGCTGAATGTTAAAAAACGCACTAAGTGACCCCGTGACCTAGTTTTAGGCCCAGAATGGCCCATGTTCTAACTTGTCCTAGAGATCATTTAGATAAAACTTGTGACCAACTACTTGAATTAGAGAGCGGACAACATGGTTAGGTTTAAAACGCACTAAGATACCCCGTGACCTAGTTTTTGACCCGGAATGACCCATATTCAAACTAGACCTAGACATCATCTAGATACAACTTCTGACCAAGTTTGGTGAAGATTGGATGAAAACTACTTGAATTAGAAAGCGGACAACATTGTGATGTTTAAAAAGCACTAAGTGACCCCCTGACCATTTTTTGGACCCGGCATGACCCACATTCAAACTTGCCCTAGACATTATCAAGATACAACTTCTGACCAATTTTGGTGAAGATTGGATAAAAACTACTTGAATTAGAGAGCGGACAACATGGTGAGGTTGAAAACACACTAAGTGACCCCGTGACCTAGTTTTTGACCCAGCATGGCCCATGTTCGAACTTGACCTACACATCATCTAGTTACAACTTCTGACCAAGTGTGGTGAATATCGGATTTAAACTACTTGAAATAGAGAGCGGACACAATGCTCAATGTGAAAAACGTACTAAGTGACCCTGTGACCTAGTTTTTGATCTGGCATGGCCCATGTTCGAACTTGGCCTTCAGATCATCTAGATAACACTTCTGACCAAGTTTGGTGAAGATCGCATGAAAACTACTTGAATAAGAGAGAGGACACCATGCTGAATGTTAAAAAACGCACTAAGTGACCCCGTGACCTAGTTTTTGACCCGGCAAGGCCCATGTTTGAACTTGGCCTTAAGATCATCTAGATACAACTTCTGACCAAGTTTGGTGAAGATCGGATGAAAACTACTTGAATTAGAGAGCGGACAACATGCTGAATGTTGTAAACGCACTTAGTGACCCCGTGACCTAGTTTTTAACCTGGCAAGGCCCATGTTCGAACTTGGCCTAGACATCATGTAGATACAACTTCTGACCAAGTTTGGTGAAGATCGGATGAAAACTACTTGAATTAGAGAGCGGACACTTAATACGGACCGACAGACAGACCGAACGACCGACAGACAGACAAGTTCACTCCTATATACCCCCCTAAACTTCGTTTGTGAGGGAATAATGAACAAAAAACATGCCTACTGCTTCTTATAACTGCCTTTTGGGTATGAATTTCTTAAAAACTTAAAAACTATTCAAACCAAAAATCAAACATATGCACAGCATAAATTATGACAAAATTATCTTCTTCATTTAATTTATAATTTATTCTTTTAAATTTAACATTTTAATTTTCACTTAGAGCCTCATTTGTTGTTCATCACATAGATGTTTGACATCAGTTATACCAGAAATGAACAAGATAACTCCTTTTTTTTTATAAAGCCGATGTGCATGAATTACAGTGGATTTAAATTATGCAGGAACTGGTATCTTCAGAAACATGATTTTAAATATATAAAAACATACGTTACATCTGGTATAATGTGCCAAGGACTATTCATTGCCATTAATGTTACCCTTCCTCAGGGAAAACAGGGCTTAATGCATATGTATAAAGTATCGTCCAAGACTAGTCTGTGCAGTTTGCTTAGGCTAATCAGGGATGACACTTTCTGCTTTCATGGTATTTTTCAGTTAAATCAAGTATCGTCTAAGTAAAAATACAGTAAGGGCGCAAAGTGTCGTTCCCGATTGGGATTGCACAGGCTCATTTGGCACAACACTTTACACACATGCATTAAGCCCAGTTTTCTCAGATCAAAGCTTATACTGTATGTAAAATCTACCTTTGTATAGTACTCTGTGCCTGTACCCTCAGACCGTATGGTAGCGTTGCTGCCCTTTCTGTATGGCAGGTCATCCTCATCTAGTTGCACGGTCCTGCAAACAGAAAGCAAAACAGTCAAGCATATGAAAAATGCTCTGGGGAAAGCAGACTTCATGCATGTGCATTGTGTTGCCCCAGATAAACCTGTGCAGTTCACACAGGCTTATCAGGGATGACACTGTTTGCCTAAACTTGATTTCCACTTTTGTTATGGTATTTTTTATTTAAAAGATGTCTTTTTTTTAGCAAATAACCAGTTTATGCAGAAATCATCGCCCTTGATTACCCTGCGTGGACTGCACAGGCTAATCTAAGATGACACTTTAAACACATGCATTAAGCCCTGATTTCCCAGGGTGAGACTTATTTCAATAAAACTCATACAATTCCCAGCTTATTTTGGCTGTTTTTACTCACTGTACAAAGAGGACAACCTTATCACAATATCTACGGACAGATGGCATGTCCACGACTCTTTGAGTCTAACTTTTTGTCCAGTAAGTTGTCAACGTTTACTATTTACCGTTTAGTATTGATTTACCTTTATGTTGCTAGAACTTTCGTTATAAGGAAAATCCAGCCATGGAAAATGTCCTTGTGTTGAAGCCAGAGTGTGTAGCACAAGGGCTTAAACCCATTTAAGGTTTAAGGAGCCTCTTTGAATATCAACCAAAGAAAAAACAACATAACTCCAACCATGCGCATAAAGGCATAATTCCCATTAAATTTTGCAAAAAAATCTTAAGATTTAAGGTGTTTGGGTAAAAATCTGCATTGAACAAATACCCATTTCAAATTTTATAACGTGAGTTAGGTACATGTAAAATAAAATGAATTCAGGGGGAGGGGGGGGGTTGAATGCTGAACCCTCAAGGCATCATTTACAACAAATAACAAAAGTCTTTGGGAATCATGATGTTGCTACAGCTCTTTCTATTTGGAATGAGAACCCTAACTCAACACATGAATACTGTCTTATCTGCAACAGTTGAGATCATGCCATGTTCACTGTCACTTAATGTTTAGGGAGAAATAGCTGTTATTGTTCATAATTGTAGTAGAACATTAAGCAACAATGTTAATTATCTCTAGTTTATCCTAGTGTAAATTTTTTTATCAGTCTGTCAGTAGACACTTAAAATCATAATTTGGATCGTCCTTAAGTAATAAATATGAAACAAATGGGTTATATACCATAAAATCATTGTTGACCCCGGCGAAATGTTGTTCATGATTTCATGAACACTTCAAGCCAATCAAGAACTGTTCATGAACGGTTCTGAAAAAGTTCCTTAGATTGGTTCATGAACTTTTGGACATGAACTGTTCTTAAGACATGTTCATGAACTGTTTATGAATTATTGTTGAACATTTCAAAGTTCATGAACAGTTCTTCATCTAACCATAAATACTTAGTGATGAACATTTCATGCACAAGTATTTCTAATGACTTTTCTGAGACAGACTTTAAGGATCCATCATGAATAATTCATGAATTCCTTTGTGCTAGATGTTTCATACATATTTTTGAAAGTAATATTGAAATGTCTAGCATACAAATCTAGATTTGTGAAACCTGTGAAGTTAGTATGAATATGCATAGTACTTTCACCACTGTAAGTAAGAGTTCTTGACCTGTTCTAGAGAATTTTAAGAACATTTGTAAAAGAACTGTTCAAGAACTGCCTTCAGGAACACTTCAATAACTTTTTAAGGACCTTTCCTGTTCTTGAATTATTCTTAAACTATTCTTGAACACTTTAAGAACTTTTTTGAACAACATGTTTCCTTCTGATGTTCTTAAACAGGTCTACACAATGTTTTTGAACGTATGATGGACTTTTTAAGAATCCAATATGTTCTTAAAAGGATCTGTCATTGTTTTTGGAAGACTTAAAAGACAAGTTTAAGAACGTTTTAAGGACATCTTATTTCAAGAACAGTTTAAGATGATATCAAGAACTCAATGTACATTGCATTGCTGTTTTTACAAAGAAAGAATATTGTGTGCACAGGAAGTTGAAACGGAAGGCACATGGTTTATGTTATATTTGAAAATGTAAGTCTTTAATAAATTACTGGCTGAACTGATCAGCCATTGGTTCCATTTCAAGTTCTTTGGCACTGTAAGTGTAACCATTTCAGGGAAACCATTGATTAGTAAATGATTCTTGAACTGAAAATGAGACTATTCATAATCTTTTCAATACATGAATTATTCATGAACATATAGTGCAAAGTTGTAATATGAAATTTAAAGAGTATTATCAAACCACTTGTATCTCAGTTATTAGTGTTATATTTAAATTATTGTTATATGTTGCTATCAATATGTTAAGTGCTAATACAAGACTTGTTTCTTCTTACCCTGACCTGTTTGTTGAGCTTTAGTAACACTTATGATAACCTTTGCATAAATTGACAAATTCTTGTTCATGAATAGTTCATGAACATTTCATGCCACCTCAGTTCATGAACTCTTGAAGAACTATGGTACATGAACTATTCACTTACAGTTCGTGAACAGAAAATGAGCCATTGAAAAATAGAAGGAAAATGTTCATGAACTGTTCGTGAACAGCAAAACCCTGAAGAATTTTTCAAGAATTGTGTTGTTCATGAACTGTTCAAGAACACTTCATGCCATTGATGTTCATGAATAGTTCATGAACACTTCATGCCATAATGGTTCAAGAATAGTTCATGAACACTTCATGCCACACGGGTTCAAGAATAGTTCATGAACACTTCAAGCCATTAGGTTTCAATAATATTTCATGAACACTTCATGCCATTAGTGTTCATGAACAGTTCATGAACTAAAATTTCAAGAACTTTTCACAGACGTGGCTCATTGTCTGTTCACGAACTATTCGTGAACAATTCATGAACTCAGTTCAAGAACAGTTCATGAACTGTTCGCGAATTATTCGTGAACTGCAGAACAACATTTCGCAGGGGGACATTGTAACTCCAAATTGTTTGATTTTATAATATTATATACACTGTAAATCCAATAAAGCTCTCCATTATAATGCAAAATCCAATACAGGGTGGGTTTTGGCTCCCATTTGTTCTCCAACCTCCCATTTTGGTCTAAAGCGTTTTCTTAATTTAAATATGGCCGCGCCCTTTGTGCTGATTGCATAATTTCTCAATTATAATCAATTAGAATTTATTATTTCATTTACTTGGGCATTAAAAGTTTTAGTGTGTTTTCACAGGAAGGATGACTGCATATGACGCAATAAATCATTTCTTTGAATCATATTGCATTCAATTGTAATATTTTGTCTCAATTTAAAAAAAATTGATTTTGTAATTATGTTGGATCATTGGATATATGCACATTAGAAAAAGCGGCATGGACAAAGTTATTGATATGGAAGGGTATACGCATGTATTGGCAAATTACTTCACAGCATGGCAATAAATGGGATCAGAACTTAAAATGGCCGGATCTGTTTATATCACGGTTTTGTGGCTTGGACCCTGTCATCTGCCTTATATTTGAGTTACAGTGTACAAGGTCTGCAACCAGTCACACTAGATTGTACCAGGAGGTCTGTTTTATGGATAAGTAATAAGTTTAGTAAAAGCCATAAACAACAGCAATCAATTTATGTTATGTACAAGAGTTTACACATGTAGAAGATTTGTGATGTGTTTTCCACCTCTGTAATTCAATCCCATAAACTTACCAAATAAAAGACTACAAACACAAGTGATTAATCAAACATTTGGACCAGTTCCAATTGTTTGAATCTTACAGGTTGCAAATTGCATTGTGCTTACTTTCAGCCACTAAGAGGCACTCCCATCTTCCCCTGTGATCCCATAAAGCAACAAGTTACAACCACACCTTGACTCCATACACCCCAACCTCATATAATTCCTTCAAGCAAATGTAATATGATTCTAATGTATGCTCCTAGAGATGGATGGGTTACAACCCTCTACTATTATCCACAGATACTTTGTGTAAACAGGTGATTGTCTTGGAAGATATTCTCTAATATCCCAGGTAACTGTTTTATACAAAATAGTTATCATTTCATATTGAGTTCAGGGCATAGAGGAAAGGTGAACAAACACATGCATCAAAGTACTTTCAGCTCATAATTATACAGAGAGATTTCTCTTGGAACAGGAAACAAGGCTATAAAACAGCATTCCACGTGGAAACAAACTGGTGTTTCTACACATAATTATAACGAAGGCTAAAAATTGCAGGTAACAGTAAGTTATACTGGCATCCTTAATTGATTTAACTAGAAACCATTTCACTCCAATGGTCTAACTTTCCACTTCTCATTTAAGACAAGTTGTAACAAGGGCTGTTTGTAAAACATGCATGCCCCCAATATGGGCTGTCAGTTGTAGTGGCAGCCATTGTGTGAATACGTTTTTTGTCACTGTGACCTTGACCTTTGACCTAGTGACCTGAAAATCAATAGTGGTCATCTGCCGGTCATGATCAATGTACCTATGAAGTTTCATGATCCTAGGCCTAATTGTTCTTGAGTTATCATCAGGAACCAATTTTACCGTTTTGAGTCACTGTGACCTTGACCTTTGACCTAGTGACCTGAAAATCAATAGGGGTCATCTACCAGTCATGATCAATGTACCTATGAAGTTTCATGATCCTAGGCGTAAGCATTCTTGAGTTATCATCCGGAAACCATTTTACTGTTTCGAGTCACTGTGACCTTGACCTTTGACCTAGTGACCTGAAAATCAATAGGGGTCATCTGCCAGTTATGATCAATGTTCCTATGAAGTTTCATGATACTAGGCATAAGCATTCTTGAGTTATCATCCGGAAACCATTTTACTATTTCAAGTCACTGTGACCTTGACCTTTGACATAGTGACCTGAAAATCAATAGGGGCCATCTGCCAGTCATGATCAATGTACCTATGAAGTTTCATGATCCTAGGCGTAAGCATTCTTGAGTTATCATCTGGAAACCATTTTACTATTTCGAGTCACTGTGACCTTGACTTTTGACCTAAAATTCAATAGGGGTCATCTGCCAGTCATGATCAATGTACCTATGAAGTTTCAAGATCCTAGGCCTAAGCATTCTTGAGTTATCATCCGGAAACCATCTGGTGGACGGACTGACCGACATGTGCAAAACAATATACCCACTTCTTCTTCGAAGGGGAAGCATAAATATAACTTCTGGCAATTCAATACAAAAATGAAATGTTATCAGTATTTCAATTCAATAATTTACAGTAAAGTTTACAAATTAACAGTAATTTATGTAAGCTAAAAAAACATAAACAAAAACAACCATAACTTGCTACAATAAACGAAATCCAAGATAATATCTACACCATGCTACACTGTATTTTGTCAACCTCTATTACATCATTTCAACGGTTACTAAAACAGAGAACTCAGGTCAACAAAAGGTCAAGGTCACACCACAAGGATCAAACAAAAGTACCTAAGGTCAACCAAGGTCATACGCCGGAAGAGGTCTCGGAATTTCTGGTTCCTCCTCTTTATCTGAGGGCTGCGGTAAATATTCTGCACCTCAAACATGGCCGCACTTTGTTACTTGTTACCTAGGAAACCAACATCAAGCCTTTGATGGTATTATTATGAACCTTAGGAATAAATCTCATGATTTTTTTGTCGATCGTTACACAGTTTATCGATAAAAAATATCAAACAAACCATTCTAACAGAAAATAATAGGAATTACATAGAAACATGTTCTTGTATCATTAGATCATTTTCGACTTATGACTAACGCTAGTACTAAAATCAATGATTTTATGATAATTTATTTATCAATATATCTGAACAATGTGGTAAATTTCTTACACTCTTGAGATTCAATTCCCATATCTTCTGCTAACTATGAACATATTTAAGTGCAGTCACTAATAACACATGAAATACCAGAAAGATGTTGGTAAGCCTTATTGCACCTCAAATACACAATCTATTCCTCCCAGTGTGATATGATTACTTTTAAACACATCAGACATGTTCCTGTTCTGACACCACTAAATCAGTTTCCTAATACAGCACACAATGAGTATTGGAACTCTGTTCTGTTATATCTTCTAAGGGCAGTTTACTGCAGTTTAATACCAGTCTTCACATGGAAGAACACCACTTATGATAAGACCAGCCCTCTTGAAACTAGACCCAGCCTCAATATTCACTATGGAAACTTTCATTTCTCTTTCATTTGATTGCTAATTGTTTCAACAATTTATTTCCTGTATAATATAGCGATGTTAAGAGCCTTGAAACAGATAATGGAACCAAGCACATGACACGTATAACAGATATGTTACAATATATGTCTGTTTTAAATGTGATGCCATTCGCTCTTTTTAAATGACTGTTATCAACTTACACCTATTAGTGACACATAATTAAATTCTTGAAAACAACAAAGCGATTCTTTAAATCAATTTTATAGAGATCATTATCATCATCATCTTATTAATTTAACACAAACATGCAAATATTATAAATGTGATGTATTTTAGTCTTTTTGCTTAACAGCAGCAGAAAAAGGTGCCAAGATACCAAGAAGAAAACGCAGTCATGTAGGACTCACAGTTTTCCCATTATCCCACCCTAGTTCAAACCTTTTGTTAATAGCCATCACAGAACATTATCAAGACATTGGTCATTTTGGAAACATGAATTCACACATGAATTCACATCAAAATACTACTGTCTGACTAAACCTAGCATTATTAAAGCATTTTTAGATTTCTTAATTGCTATGATAATTAACAACTTGTTTCACATCCTTCCAACTTTAAGAGACAATTATGGGAACAGACAATCTCTTATGATTGTTGTTTATATGTCCATTACAAATAAAAAGAAGGAAGCATCATTTTCAGACACTAAGTGTTACTAATGTACTATTATTACTTTTACACTAAACTTGTAGTAATATCAAATATTATGGTGAAAATAATTCAATATTTGTCCAAAGATTTTGCTGTAAAAGACATTCGAAGGTCATTCAAACTTCATAACCACAGGTCTGCCTTATAAAGATAACATCACAATGTGCATGTATCCCATATTCTTACATCCAAAAGGCAAATTCATATCCAATAATTGCTCACACATTTTACAGCCTCAAGGAAATTACTCCTTTGATATCAAATTAAGATGAAACTTACATTTTGCGTATGCAATAACAATTTCATTATAAGTGATAGAGGAAGTCCATTATACACTGCACATAAAGCAGCCATCAGTTATATCCCATCATAATCCATCGGCCAGTATCCTCACAAAGTACATACACCATCTATCTACAGTTATCCCAGAAATCCTAGGCAACATCAGAAGCTATTCCTAATTACCCCACAAAGAAGCATGCTTAAAACCCTGATAAGCCCACAGGCTTCCTGCAACCAATTAATCATATTTTAAATACTTTAAATGTTTCACCTATGCAGTGATTGTGAACACATGTTGAAGCAATTCTGGCTGGCCCATCAGTTCCCCTTGGTAGTTTATGGATAATCAACTGAGCATTAAATGGAGAACTCATGGGTGTAATCATTGCCCTCATTTAAGTTGAAATTTCCTTCTGTTCCATGTGCATGCTAACATCTAAAAAGGCCAGGAAAACATTAAATACAGACAATTATTTATATATTATGTAAAGACATATCATGTTGCTTTTTTAGTATGATTTTAAGTGTTATCCAAACAAAACCTTAATTAAAGTCATCAATTATTAATTTGAATGATTTAGGTCGTTCCGTTTCTATAAAATAAGCTGCAAGTATTCAATAACTTCTTTTTGTGACCACTACATTGATTACAATGACTGTTTAGTCATATATAAAAATAGTGATCCAAATAACATTTTTACAGTTTTGCAACTACATGTTAACAGGTAGACACATGCAATCCTTCTACGCACAATTCTGAAATCTATTACCAGAATGTTTTCTCCATCACACAGACACCTCTTACAACTTCTCACTACAAACAATGGGTTATTGGCACCATGTCAATTCAAATAGTATATCCTGAAGAAACAGAACTTCTGAGTTGCACCTCCACATGTTCCTGTCTTTAATAACAACCACTTATTGCTGCACAAATTTGGAATAATTTTGTGTTCGTAACCAATTTGAGCACTTACTGTGGAGGGAGTAAGAAATTTGGTTTTCAAACGAAAAGGTTCACTTTATTATATAAAGTATATATATTAAAGTTCCATAAAAAGCAAAAGGAATGTTGTAGGCATATGTTGTAAAGCTTTCAACCTGTGGATTTTTAGAATTTACTAGACACATAATACTTAGTAGCATGCTAAATATTAGTGGTAAAACTGTAACTACAGTCTTGATAGTTTTGGAGGATGGGATAGTCTGCAACAATAATAACTTTAATTGATCTTAAATGTCTTCAATATGGATTTAAAGTACCATTTTCTTAGAGACAAAATAGCACACTTATGTGTAATACTGCATCTACATGACTTAGGCCTATAAGAAAAAAATAACAACATTTTAATAGGACTTCAAAGAGAAAGACTTTAAATAGGTCACAGGTCACACACAAAAATTGTTAAAACATCTCGTTCCATAAATTCCACATAAATAAGAAAAAAATTCTTCAACTTATAGTCAGAAAGGGCAATATGGCTTCATTAGATATGCTAATTGCACTTCTGGCGTTGAAGGGAGCATTAATTCTAAAAATTGGACATAACATTTACTAAACTACAGAAGGAGCTGATGACAGATAATTATAATGCACTATTTTCAACAGTCTAATATTCCCTGTATAAAGGCAACCACTGCCCAACTCCTCACATAATACCCACTGGTTGGCACACACAACCACTGCCCAACTCCTCACATAATACCCACTGGTTGGCATACACAAGGCAACCACTGCCCAACTCCTCACACAATACCCACTGGTTGGCATACACAACCACTGCCCAACTCCTCACATAATACCCACTGGTTGGCATACACTAGGCAACCACTGCCCAACTCCTCACATAATACCCACTGGTTGGCATACACTAGGCAACCACTGCCCAACTCCTCACATAATACCCACTGGTTGGCATACACTAGGCAACCACTGCCCAACTCCTCACATAATACCCACTGGTTGGCATACACTAGGCAACCACTGCCCAACTCCTCACATAATACCCACTGGTTGGCATACACTAGGCAACCACTGCCCAACTCCTCACATAATACCCACTGGTTGGCATACACTAGGCAACCACTGCCCAACTCCTCACATAATACCCACTGGTTGGCATACACTAGGCTGATGACTGATTATTATAGAAGTCAAAGTTCTCATCTTTTCCAGCTACTTACATTACAGAACAGTTGGACAAATCTTCAGTTCTAATCTTTTATCAGCTCCTGTCAGAAATGATTACTTCAAATGAGAAGTTAAAAGCTTACCTTACCATCAACATGAATCGTTTTCCAAGGACAACACAATATTTCAGCTAGAACTCAGGGGAGTCGGGCCTGATATGTCGCCTCGAATCCATAACTCAATTACAAAATGAACAACACAATTTAACCTACCATTTTTACTGATAAGTACTCAACAATGTGTTAGCTAACAATTGGTATTTGATGCTGAAAAATTCTTGCTATATGTAAGCATAAGTAACTAAACATTTGTTAAAGCAATAAAAGCATTTAAGTCTGACCCAAATGGATTACATTATTCCTTTGTGTTGTATTCCAGACAGTTTTTGACCTTTACCCTTTCCCACTCAGAAGCAAAGTGAAAATGTGCAAACAGCATAAAACCAGAACAGCCTGCAGGTAACTTGCAGTCTGTTCAGGTGTTATGCTGTTTGCTGCTCATCAGTATCCAAGGGTTGGAAATAAATCCTTTAAAATTTGAATGTAGTAAGAAAGGTCTTAATGTAACTTTCTAAGGGACTACAAATGTGTCCAAATACCTATCTAAGTGGCTTAACTCCAGGTGTGACCTTGACCCTGTTGATTTGAGGCGTGTTCTTGCACAGAACACATTATAATTATATGATTATTATATGTGCCAATTTATCTCTACCCACTATCATGCACAATATAATTTTTGGTGTAAAACAAACATCTTCAAGTTTTCACTGTCACAATAATCAATAAAAGGACATGCACAAACCTCAGGTGTCCCTATTAACTTGACCTTTAAGAAGGTCACTTGGTTGTTGCCTGCCACAAGTGGTTCTGATAAGATGATTTTTTGTACCAAATTTAAATACCCTATCATGCACAATAGAGATATGAGCCAGAAACAAAATATGGACAGATCAAACAACCAACTACCTAATAAGCACACAATGACAAAAAGAATCATAATTTTAGCTGGCAAAAAATGTCAAAGGAACTTTGAAATGACAAATATTAAGGTATGTGGTCTTCATTCATAACTTTCCACCTTTGAATTGATAGATTGTTAATGGATTAAAACAGAACTCGTCTTCTTTGCTTAATCGTTTTACTTCTTTAGAATAAAACAAAATATTTTCTTAAACAGTATGGCATAAGTTCAACAATTAACTACCTGCAATTATAAGGATCATATTGGAATACATTAATCCGCTCAGGTTGTCTTAACAATTCCATACCATCACCAAACAAGGATAAATCATCTTGCATATAATAGAAAATTGTCCTGTCCTGAATTGGCCGGTACATAACCTTGCATTTATTAGCAAGATATATTACTCAGAAATTTGATGACAGTGTTTATTCACACAATCCAATATATCATGAAACATTCATGTTGTGTACAGGTTAACCCTTTGCATGCTGGGAAATTTGTCGTCTGCTAAAATGTCGTCTGCTGAATTTATAAAATTCGCATTTTCTTCGATGTTTTTCAAAGAATACTATCAGAATAGCAAACAGTTTGGATCCTGATGAGACGCCACGTTCTGTGGCGTCTCATCTGGATCCAAACTGTTTGCAAAGGCCTTAAAAATTCGGTTCCCGCATTGTAAGGGTTATAGTTGATGATGACAACCTGTTATCCTATGGATATGCAGCAAACATAAGTATGTGTAAAATATAAACATAAATAAGTATAAAATACAATTAACTTTAACTTCAACAAACTCTGCATTACATATTTTCGGTCAAGAATCTGCTTAATAAACAATAAATAGAAATGCTAACTCAGTATGATGCAGCCCATGGTTTTGTTCGTCTAAATACTCTTATCCTTTTAGGACCAAAAATTGCTAAGAAAATTTGAATTAAGAAGTAAAATTGTTATTTACCAGGTACAAATGTCCTCTTAAAACATGACACAGACAATTTATGTATAAATATCAATCACCCCACAAACTAGACAACGATTGATTCAATACAAATGACAACAAATTATTTCATACTTGGTGAACTCTTGATTATTATGGTCTACTAAGGCATAAAATGGTTTGAATAGTTGATTTTACATGCTGCTCTTCACAGAGAGATTAAAGTTTATTGTTACCTTAAACTAGATGCTTAACAGTATTTTTTGTTCAATTATTTGTATGGATTATATAAGCACTAGAAGGTGATACAGTACTTTATACAATATAACACACCCATGAGTCTTTTGGCATTCAATTGTGACATTGACCGTGCTGTAGCACAACTACACCATGCCTTCTAAATATTGCCAACATGTGCTTTACATTTGAGCCAAGTTTAATCAATATCAATGGAAATACAAGTTCAAGCACTCAATCATCAAGTTTGACCTTGACCCTGGGTTGATGTTACTGTCTTCTGACTTCTGCATACAGTCTTAATGAGCATCCATTAGAGTGGACATGTTAGAGAAGAAAAGGGAGGTTCAAAATCTAATCTTCAACTGTGACCATGACTGGTGTGAAAGCTACTTTCCTTTGAACAACTACTAATTGACCTTAACATTGGGCATAGTTTGACACACATCCTTAACACTTTCCCCAATTAGAAGCTAAGTGAAAATGGCTATGTGCAACCAGTATAAAACGAGAACAGCCTGCGAGTAACTGTTAGTCTCTTCAGGTTTTATGCTGTTTGCCGCTCATCTTCTTAGGGTTGGAAATGAAGCCTTTAAAACTTGAATAAAGTAAGAAAGGTATTTAATTAAATGTAACTTTCTAAGGGACTGCACATGCTTCGAAATACTTATCTAAGTGGTAAAGGGTTAAGAGGCCATAGGAAATATGGAGTAGACATGAAAATGTTACTGTCAGACAGACATATGAAAGACATTCCCTATCCTGTATCTCCTCCAAACTTTATGAAAGTTGATATAAATGTTGCTGGACAACTTACTTGTAGGTTCATGCAGGACACACAATGAAACACATGTAATATCCTTTCTCTAAAACAACACACTCCAAAACAGAAACTTGTACATGTAGCGTATTTATTTTTTTTCAATTCTACATAATTATGTATCCAATTTTCAAACCAACTTGACCAAGGTTCACATTCAGGCATTTAAGATAACTGATGCAAATGTTAAATCCGAATACAAATTAAACACAATTATAATACCACTAAGAGCGAAGTAACATGAAATATAAATAATTTATCAGCAACAAAGCGCAATCCAGTGACCAGGATGTATACACATGACTTTAACACTTGAGCCACACATTGTTCTCAAGACTTCCATCCATCACTCAGTAACATCTCAATAACCTCTGAACTAGTCCTACTTGAGTTCTCAAAGCAGACTGTACAACAACACCCATATGTTACACATCAAGAAGCTGGGAGAATGAAAGTACAATGTAAATGATACTTTTTACAGATATATACAAGAGGCCTAAACTTGAACTAGACATAGAACATATCAATGAGCGGCTTCAGGCAAAAAGGGTCTTATGCCTCATGTGACCAGCAGTCTCTCCAGACGGCACAGGCTGATCATAAGCTGGTGCTATGCTGGCTGCATATGGCATCGGTGCCGTTTACACCTCATGCAGCTCATACATGTTTATTATATTTTTAATCAACATTTATTTATGCATATTATTTTATTTTATCATATAAGTGTTAAAATATAAACCATCATAATTATACTGTTATAAACACTACATTCAAATGTATTTATAAAATATTTAGTACAAGAAGAACCATAATGGCCAAGCCACTTAAGGTTTACATCACATTGTTAATAGATAGTTAGGGTTATTGAAACTGCCAGGTGTAAGAATGTAAATACAAGTCATCAACAGGCATTAGTCACAATCAATGTACATATTACTGTCATAAATAATTATTCAGGATAATATATGTAGTTGTATATCAAGGATAAAAGTGGGCCATCAACTAAATTGATAAGCCCATATTTTATATAACAATCATTTTAGTAAACATGTTCAAACATCAAAAACAAGTAGACTTGTTTGAATCTCTCTGAAAATCTGGCAAATGACATATGGAACTATGCTATTTAAGACATTGTTCAATCACTATGGCAAAAGTGGAAAAGAAAATTTTACACCATGGGCCACCATGCTAAATTTTATTTTTTTTGTAAATTAAGCCAGTGACAGTTATTTTTTTATATTAGATCTTTGCAACTTCCTTCTTCCTCCTTCCATGACATAAATTAAACCTAACATAAAATTAATACATGTAAATAAGGAGATATTACCTTTTTCTTTGTTTCATTATTTATTTAAGTCTGATATCAGATTTTCCTTATTCACATGAATTCCAGGACTCCATCCACCAAGTATCTGGTACTAATTCCACAAAAATAAGAACTTCAAACTTGGGAGGCAATGCCAGTAACTGCCATGATAAGAACTGCAAACATTATAAGTCCACTCAAAATATGGAAGTAATCACATCAAAACACCGCATAAGACCAAAGTTCACATTATGCACTTCAAAGGAACTGCTAGATACACAAATATAAAATAATAGGCAATACATTATTCATAAATAATGAGCTCATTTAACCATGTCATCAGACTGGTTATCTAGTCCACTACTATATAGTACTGGACAATAAACACAGTACAGGGAACTCTGTTACAGTGCAGAGGACATATGACTTATATATGTTTTACTCTACATCCATCAATATATGAAAACATTCCTCCAAATGAATACGTGTAAGCTTTGTTAATACATGAAACAGTAATTTACATAAAACTGTCTGAAGTAATTATCTGGACTTATTTTTTTATTAATTATATAGTAGGGGACTATAAAGGCACCATCCAAAACAAATATGGTTTAACATAATTCACTTTCCCCCAAAATTGAGTTGATGCCTTTGATTTGTTAAATTAGCTTTGTTAATTTCCTTAGCTAAATTAGCAACAAAAACCCATGGCCAGTCAGGTTCAAAATCACCTAGTAAAATGCTGTGAATATTAAAAATTAAATTTTAAACAAACAAAACAATTTAGTTTTAAATATAACATCTTTTGTGTTCTGGATTTTTACGATGATAATAAGTGATTATTAGCATATTACCTGTAGCATTAAAACAAGAAAAGTAACTTATGAAAACTTATAAGTGTAACCAAGTTCCTTCAAATTATTGTTGCTTACTGTTGCATAGTATTTGTCAGCAAATTGGATATAGACTATTTTGAAAACATTGACAGTTACATTTTTCAGAGCTAAGATGTCTATCACCCTAATTACTTTGTTCAAATCTTAACACTAGGATCACATGGATAAAATGTATCAGTTTACAAGTGCAAAGGTTTTTGTGGATCTAGACCACTTCAGTTGACAGAAAGAATGTGTATTTGAGACCTCATTTGTATCAAATATCTCTATGTGAATACAATAGTGTGAAGTATGAATAAAAATGTTTACAAATTAAATTGAATAGGTGATGTTTCATTATCTTATCATTGAAATCAACATGACAAATAACACTACAAATAATTCAACAATTCACCAATAAATCAAACCATTCTGGTACCAGCAAGTATGTGTACCTTACAGTTCTCCTGCCTTGTATAGGGTGCCTGTTAGTCCAAATTTTTGACGCTCTTAAATATTAAGCTACTTTTTATATGGGTAATATTTGGAGCGTACAAAGGGTGAAAGACCAATTATGTGGTGGGAATTTTTTGTTCTTTGTCTATATTGTTGCGCAAGCCCCGATATAAGACACTTAATAACAACGGATTGCAATAATATTTACATACCTGTGTAGATAATTCATTTCTCGATAATGTTCCGTAAAAATTATGTAATGACACTTTGAATTTTGCACGCCTGAGCAATTTAAATCCAACCACTATTCAATTTTTCAATATCTCTCGATACGCTCGCTGTGTAGATATAAATCGATAACACGACCTCGATGTAAAGCATCTGGTTTAAAGTGGAAGAATAAACAGCGTAAAATACAGTTTGCGTTCGTCTGTTGTGGTGCAGCGCGTTACATAGTAAACCGATGTTATACTTTTCTGGATTAATTTAGCATTGTTTTTTTTTCTAAATTGACAATTAAAAAGTTCTGAAATAAATTACATCTTTTATTTTTATACTGTACATAAATAATATTGATACAGATCGTACAGTATACCGTCCTTTGTAACGTAGAATGTAAGTACATAAAACAACACAGACAGAGGTGCGAAAAAGACATGCATAAACACTTCCTGAAACTTAGAACAGTGAATAGAAACTGCACCATATCTGTTTTGAACATATGCTTATTAAATCGACAAAGTTTAGCATACTAGATCTAGTTACGTAAAAGTCGGTGTTAAAAGCTCATGTTAAATAAAATTACGCGTACACGTTACACCGTAATGCCTTCTTCTGATTGGTTCATATTTAAATCAGTTTCATGACATGGCTACAGGTCAGTGATTGTTTTGCGATTTAAGCAGAAGTTTAACTGAAGAATTTATGCCTTTCTAACTTCGAATCGACGATATTTGATGTAAAAATGAACTTCTGAATTAAAACTTAATGAGTTGGTAATGTTATTTTGCAATTTTACGCAAATTGATGAAAATTTAAACTTTCTGGTTTCCACCACAAACAAGGTCCTTCAACGATGAGACTTTCCAAAGAATTTATCCCATATAAAAAGTATCTCTAAATTCTTTGCGCATCTTATAAATGAGACTAGGGTGCCTGTATGATGGGAAAGTGTTCACTGAACTGAAGGTTGTATTGGCTACGTTAGCGTTACCGATTGCTGAAATCGCCATAAGTGATTACAATTCCTAGCTGGCGATTAAAAATAAGATTTTCATGAAATTGGCGATTGAAAAAAAAAAGACCCTATGCTTTACAAATGCACACTCTAAATGCCTGTTTTCAGGCCGTATAAATCACCAGAAACATCGCTAAGATTACACAGATAACACCCATACCGGAAAGGCCCCAGGGGATAATGACGACCGCCTAGGTCGATAATCCACATGGCTAATGTCTTAATTGGTCACGCTTTACACTGCGATCAGACTTTTTGAACATTTGGGTTACTTGGCGATTTACGTGATGACTGAATCACTGAAGCGTGCCGTGTAATGACCTATGCTATAGATGTTACGACTCAACGTAATCGAATCGACCAGTACGGAATTGTCATTTAATCAGATGGGCAGAGTTATGGCATTGACATAGCCACTATTAACTAATTTCCCAAGACACAACGATTTTGATTGGCTAAAAAAGTAGATAAGAGTAACTTCCCTTTACGGTCGCTATGCGGCTTGAAAGACCGATTTAGAAAGTGAGTTGCAGATTCCGGGACAAATGGATGCTGCGAGCGAAAATGGAAAGTCGAAGCAACAGAAATTAACACAATTCTTTAGAAAAGAAAGCAGACAGAATAATGTAAACTCAGGAAATGACCGAATGTTAGGTTCGCGATCGGAGGACGTCTAAAATAGTGCAGACGTGAATGCAGAATCGGAAACGTCTACCTGTCAAGTCTAACGGTTTCGTCGTGAGTCTCACGGTTTTTGACATGCAATGTCACGGTCTCATGCTGACTAAGTAATTTCTCATGCATTTCTTCAAAAACAAAAACAAAAGTAATGTTTGGATTTAATAAAATGTCGTATAATTACTACAGAGACGGGCGGGCTGTTTTAGTGGTTTTAAACCTAAATACCACATGTACCGAGAACTGTTTAACGGTGTTAACGTATCATTATCACTACGCCACCTGTGTCTATGTAAACAAAAAAATCGGCTGCAAAATGTCAGCAAGTGGCTCTCCAGCAAAGAAAAAATTTCAAGCAAAAAAAGGGCTAATTTCAGAAACAAATAGTCTTAATTTTGCTCAGGAAATAGCCCCAAAACGCACCACAGCCAATCTAGGATCCAAAAATTTTTACAGGGGGGGGGGGGGGGGGGGGGGAATTTAATGGCCAGAATTCAGCAACTAAGAAAAAGAGAAGCATCTCTTATTTCATGAAAAAATGTAAAAAACTTCAAAAAGCATTTATCAGGAACATTATTTTCATTTCTTGTATTCTGACTTACTGGAGGATAACGACTTTTTGTCCAAAGAAAACATTTCATTCTGAAATGCCCTGGCAGGTACAAGATGCCTTTGGTTTACAATAATGCATCATGAAAACTGTTGAGTAAATAATACTGTCGTACAATATGCCACAACAAAAATTTCATTTATCAGGAACATTATTTTCATTTCTTGTATTTTGACTTACTGGAGGGTAACGACTTTTTGTCCAAAGAAAACATTTCATTCTGAAATGCCCCGGTAGGTACAAGATGTCTTTGGTTTACAATAATGCATCATGAAAACTGTTGAGTAAATAATACTGTCGTACAATATGCCACAACAAAAATTTATAAAAGAAAAAGTCTCTTGTTACAGAAATCCTTAGTTAATGAACCAACTTTGTCTGGTCTCTAAAAGTTGTAAACTGCCATCTTTTTATTGATCAATATCGAATAAGCCATAAAATGCTCATAAAGAAAGGGTTTTTTTTTTTTTTCCATAACAATAATCAACATGACTTTGTTGGACCAGGAAAGAGAAGCAATAAAATGCTCTGGGAAATTGTTCACCATTTATTGCTACAACAGAGAATGTCAGCTGATGTTGGCATATATTACTTCTTGGTTACTAATCTAGTTGGGTTCAAAAGGTGAGATCACATTGCTCTTTACATAAACATAATAGGATAAAAATTATTGCAATTACAGCAGAGTAAATGACTTTTTAATTAAGAATAAAAGAAAGTTACAGTAAAGTTTTCTTAATACACCAAATAGTAGTAAAAATATTATTCATATAATTGCAGTCATACAAATAGCCTGTGTACACTATTCAATGATACATTGCATATTTGTTTATCAATTCTTACTATTCTTATAAAGTATATGATAAACAAACATTAATTCTAAGCTCAATGGGAAACTTTGAGGCTATCACATGGGAAGAACTAATACTTGATGTAATTTGGAAAGATCTTGAGAAATCCTTCCTGAAAAGGAATTGAAACCATGACTGCCTCATTGCAAGGAAATGTGAACAATTATTAAACAATTTACACATAAAAAAAATAAAGAAACCAAAGATATTGATCATGTCATTGTGTAATATTTCCATCAGTCTGAGATCTTGTCTTATTACTCAGACACATTCTATGCCTAGGTCACAAACAGAATGTGCGCTATTCAGTTTTAATGAATTGTAAAGCATTTCTTATTCCTAATGTATATATTTCTTTGTCTGGTCATAACCTCAAGAAAGTGCCAGATAGGTAGTTAATGCAGGGGATGGCAGCACTGTTTCAGTCAAAATCTTACAATATTTTCAATGATAATTGATCCAACAGGAACCGTCTGATCCATAAAATGCCATCCTGCAACAGTTGCAGGTCAACATGTTGTTCAACTCCCTGACTCTGAAAAACATGACGCAGTCAACATTCACAATACTTCATTACACTTAGACCAGCAGCATTTTATGACCAAATAAGTTGACGTCCAATTATGTCAAATTTGGGTAAAGAAGACGCAGTCTGGACACAGTTCCTAATTTGAAACTAGGGCTATATTCAACAGTTAGTTCTCTCAATGTGTAGTAAGGCATAGATCACAAGGAAAGAAAACTGGATTTATCCAGAAATGGATTTTGAGAAAGGTTGTTATCCGACAGTTACCACCTCCCAGAGCTGTATATCTATCCTCTAACAGCAAAGATCATGCAATATTGATTGTAAAGATTTCCAGGGACATATACCAAATGGCTATCAGAACGCGCCCTAGTGTCCACATCAATGATCTATTATAGACACTTTCTGCCACTATCCAGAGAAAACCCTATATACAAACATCTCTCCAAGGAACTCATGATTCATTATATCATCTTTGTAACACCCCCGGAAAATACAATTATTATGTGTCAATGAAAGAAACTAGTAACTTTCAATGCATTCATGTATCAATATAGCCCATTTTGAATTGGACATCAGAAATTGTTTTCAGACATATTCCAACTCGACCAAGGCCAAAATGTGGCCTGACTTCCAATGAAATGTGTTCTCATAACGTATGATGATTATTCTTTGCATTTATAAAACATGATTGTGAAGAATATCAATTCATAACTTCATCCATCTTTGTATATGTTTTCCTTGTCACAGATGCAATTTTTTTGGCTAATCAAATTAAGCAACAAGTTGATTACATGGAGGTAAGCAATTGTCAATAAAAGCACTAAAGATACAACAGAAATGAGTCACACATGCCCCAGTTTGTGTCTTTTTATTGCACAGAGCTAAAGGCCCAGTCTCACTATGATGCCGGTGGATTCCCATTGCGTAATCCGGGATCTACCGGGATGAACTGGGGTTCTACCGGGATATACCGGAGCTCCACCAGGGACGACCAGGATGAACCAGGGACAACCGGGGCTCCACCAGTAAAGTATTAAAATAATTGATACCTCCGGCATGAACCGGGAGTCACGGGGACAGCACCAGGAACAACCGGGATGGCACAGTAGCTCCAGTCGGGCCCATACCGGCAGAGTCCCGGTATAGCTACAACACATCGGTAAATCGTCGCTCTGCCGGGACGCCACCGGCATTCATCAGGGCTCCGCCGTGGCATTACCGGCAACGACCGGGGTTTAACGGGGGCGTTGCCGTAGCTTTTCTGGCGTCTGATTCCGGCATAGCCCCGGTGAGTGCTGGCGGAGTTACGGTATACCGGGGCTCTGCTGGGACGTTGCCGGCTTTCACAAGGGCTCAATTGGGGCATTACCAGCGACAACCGGGGCTCTGCCGGGGCTTCACCGTGATAAACCGTAGCTAGTCCGGGGTTGACCGGCTTCAACCGGGATGGCAACGGAAAAAAGTGTGACCACGTCTAAAAAATCCTACGAATCATCCAGGTTCTAGCTAGTCGACCGGTGTTAGCAAACCAGGTTGGACCGGGGCTCTATCAGCAATATTGAGACTTGGGCTTTATAGAACTTATGCATTGAAGTGGGAAAACGGGTTTTAATGCACAGGCTAATCAGGGACGACACATCAGCTAACTGGATTTTCGCTAGGTGGAGGTGAAACAAACAAGAGCTGTCACCATAGGATGACTTATGCCCCCTATAAACGCTTGATAGAAGTAATGAACTTTTTTCGAAACCTAAACGCAGATTTCGAAACCTAAACACGGACCCTAAGTTCAAGGTCACAGGGGTCAAATTTTTTGTGCATATGGAAAGGCCTTGTCCATATACACATGCATACCAAATATGAAGGTTATATCTCAAGGGACATAGAAGTAATGAGCATTTTTCGAAACCTAAACGCAGATTTCGAAACCTTAACGCGGACCCTAAGTTCAATGTCAAGGTCACAGGGGTCAAAATTTGTGTGCGTATGGAAAGGCCTTGTCCATATACACATGCATACCAAATATGAAGGTTATATCTCAAGGGACATAGAAGTTATGAGCATTTTTTGAAACCTAAACACAGATTTCGAAACCTAAACGCGGACCCTAAGTTCAACGTCAAGGTCACAGGGGTCAAAATTTGTGTGCGAATGGGAAGGCCTTGTCCATATACACATGCATACCAAATATGAAGGTTACATCTCAAGGGACATAGAAGTTATGAGCATTTTTCGAAACCTAAACGCAAAGTGTGACGGAAAGACGGACAGACGGACGGACAGTCCGATCACTATATGCCCTCCAACCGGGGGCATAAAAATACAAAAAAGCGCAGTTTTTTCCTTGATAAGCCTGTGCAGACTACACACGCTATAAAGACTACAACTCTTGCATTACGCCTGTTTTCCCAAAGTGAAACTCCTATTGTATTCCATTTGATTTCATGACTTATTAAATATTAGTCTTATGCAAAAATGACCGCACCAAAAATATACCCGATCAGTTCTAGGATCAAATGTGAAAAATCTTGTGTATTAGACAAAACAAATTTTTTTTTTTTTTGCAGCATACAATATATTACATGTAGTAAGCTCCTAGACATGTCAAAACCTTTCAACAATAGGAAATCATTACCCATGTATACATGTTCTACTGCCCAAACCAAGAACTCAGACATACATAATAATTCACCCTCTCAAAATAAGGAAGGATGTACTTGAAACATTTAAAATGTACTTACCTAAAATTATTACAGAATGGAAACAGCAATGCCCCCATTTTCATAAAATCCATATATGCTGAAGAAGTAGTGGTAAATGTTTCGCTTAACACTAATATTACAACATAATCAGCCTGCTATCACAAGCAGCATAATCCAACACTTAATCTGAACATTCTTTTTCTCCACATTCCACAATACATATTTTAGACTTAAATCTGCTTCCAATAAAAGAACCACTAACTGATTATCAACATACACAATTTACTAATTATCAACATTCACTTTCCAATATTGTTCCCAATCCTTCACTGAATCAGTTCCAGTGCTGCTTGCAAACTGTAATTAATTTCCCTGAATGACATGACTGCTTGTGCTAGTTACATTTTTTTAACAGTAAATCTTCTACTTCTGTAAGACATGAAATCATCTGAAGTCACATTGGTATGTTTCCGTCCAACAATCAATCGCAAAAAAACATATAGCAACGGAAAATATCTATAGAAGGAAATTGTATTTACATTAGCCAGAAAGCACAACTTTATCAGTGATGTATATATTCATGTATAATATGACAGCTAAACCATTTGCCCTCGAGGATATGGATATAGAAATATTAGTAAGTACATGTAGGTAGTAAACTTAACACAAGTAAAAAAATACTAAGACATAGATTTTGCAATAAGAGCTGATACTTGTATTGCATGTTGAGCAAGATATATATAAATGTGATGTGAATTCACTATCAAATGTCAATTCAAAAATTGAGTTAATTAAGAATTAACAATGACTTACACATCACTTCGGTACACAAGTTTTTATTTCAAATGGAAAATGAGTTTTCGATTCAGATGAAAAAAATAACACAAACATAATTATAATGCTATAACTTAATGTGACTAGGCTATATTCATTGTAAATGCCATCAGATGGGTGGTGGTGACTAGGCTATAATCCTAAATTGTCACTTAATATTCAAACACACATACTCCAAGCCATTCCTGAGTTGATTCCATTAATTTTACAAAGAGAAATCATCTGCTTTAATTTCCAACTTTCCAGAGTGTCACCAGATATCACAGAGCACATCATTCCAATATGCACCAAGTGCACATCACAATGCATGCTTTCTCACACGATCCTTTCCAAAACCACTGAGTCACGTAGTGGGTCCTTCAATTTAGAAATACAGTCTTTATTTGACATTGATTTTTATGAAAGAGGTTCACACAAGGGCATTGGAAAACTGAGTAGTGTGTCTTCTATTACCAGCCCTCATGGCAAGCAACTTTTCAAATATTGATAATTTCCTTAGAGCTGAAGGATGCTGGGATCTTGTTACAAGTGATTTGTTACCTGCATTTACAACAGTCAAACCACAGCCTGAAAACAGCTATTGATCACCCATAACATAATCCAGTTGTTTTGCACACATCATTCACATGTGATAGTTGTTCATTCTAAGTACAAGACACTTAGCAGAAACATAATCGATCCATTTTTAGACACTGAGATGTTAAAACAAATTGACTATACATCATTATAACTTTATAATTAAAGAAATATTCAACATCGCGTTTTTTTCATGAAAAAAAACACTCAGAGACAACAATACTCAAACTATTATAGTTAACTGTTTACTCCCCATTCTGATGGAATCTAATCCACAATAAGATAAAAACCTGGAATTATATTTGTAGAATATATATATATATATATATATATATATTAGCTATAAACAATCCCCATATTTTTGTTTCCACAAGATCCTATTCCAAGGCATGCCAAATCTGTAATGAAGTGTGAATAAATATAAACATGCTGGAACCAAGTTGGCCATGTGGTCTGACACACCACAGAAACCTCAAGTCTCTATAAACTTTGATCTAGCAATATATTCCTATGTTAACATAACCAGTAGCCAAAATAGCCAATCACTTCTAAATATCTTTTTGGCTATTGAAAGAACAGACATTATTGCCCCCATCACACAGTTTTCGACACTGACATAAAATTATTGTCCTTTAAGTAGTCTAATGTGGATTACAAGACAAAAACCATAATTGAACCCACACTGGTCACAGTCTTCATTCTTTTCTCAACAATAAAGAACACATAATGTTCATTAAACTGTGAAAGTTAAAACAAAATCCACCTAGTAATTAGAGATATTGAAAACACTAAATTTTGGGACTATATGTTCTGTAGTGGAAAACCAACAATTCTGCCCAAACTTGTCCCAGCTAAAATTTCTTCTTAAAATCATAAACACATTAAGGTCATTCACATGTTAAAGTTTGAGTGAGTTTCAAACAGTACTTAAAGAGAAGTTAAAAACTCCAGCTTTGGGACATAATGATGTATGAACAGATGTTTAAGTACATGTACAATGCTTATAACTCCCACTTTAAGAGGTCATAAACCAACTAAAATTTCTGAAAATATTTTAAATAAAGCACTTTTCACCACAACCTTAGCATTCAGTATTTGAACTTTCATGGGTTCAAACCAGATATTTACTTACAATTCTTCGCTATCACTATAATTACTGAAAGAACAAAAACATCACGTTTTATAATTCTCGTGTACATCAAAACCAAATTGCTTAAAATAACATCATTAAAGATTGATTAAGAATAAAATTTGAATACATTCCATGGAGCATTCTGTAATGATATTGCATTTACTATGAGTATTAAAAACCACCATGACATCATTTACAACTTGAGTCTTTTCTTTTTAAAGCAATTCTTAAAACCAAAAAAAGCTTTGTTTTTTGTAAAGATGCTGAAATATTTAATAGGTATTATTGCTTTTGGTTTTACCATTGCAAATATTGAAAAGAAGTCACCAAAGTATGCTATCTACATAACTCTGTTATACTTTTTGTATTATAACTTATACTACTTTTTTATTTCTAAACGGTATGCATTTACCTATCACTGTAATATATTGTTCGTAATTTTGACATATCTTTAAATAGTTGTTATACGTTTGGTTGTTTACACCATTACAGCAGCGCTTCTAACTGACAGAAGAGAGACATAGTATAAGCCTCGAGCTTCCTTCTCAATTCTGTCCAATTGTATTTTCCAGGCTTTATGTTAAGCAATACTGCAATTCTACCTGCCTAGAATATTTTTTCAAATATAATATGTATGTTTGTATTGTATTGTATTGCTTATATGTACTTTCAATGAACTAAATAAATAGTGTTAAAACCAAAGGATGGTCAGCACATGTTTTGGCTATCTGCAATACACAATACTCCAAGATTCAAACTGCTTACCTGTGTATAGTACTCCATCAGAGTTGTTAATCCAAATAAATCAATATAGGTTTTTCTGTAACCAATTGCTGACCAATATGAGTCAATCATTGAACTGAACAATGTCAATCATTACTACGGTAAGTCCCTTGTTATCAGGTAACAGCTATTGAAACGTGCCATGTGTTACTGACTCACTCATAGAGCAATGTTAGCTGATGTGTTTTATCAATATCTAAAATAATATTGGATTTTGAAAATGCAAAATAATCTGCATTCCCCATTGTAGAGCAAAAAATTAACATATTGATCAACAGGCGGCCGATTGCTATCCATGAGGAAAAGGAAATGAAATTGTGGCATCCTCTCAAACAGTACTGGATCTTGGCGGGTGCATGTGCAAGTGCTTCAATAGGAATTTATGGTACTTAAGATTTTTGGCAGAGTCATAAGGACCATTAACTGTTTGAAAGATTGAGTTAAAAGTTTGAAGAGTTTATTGGCACCTACAATAATAATCCTTAGCCTACATTCTGCTGAATGGAATCAAAATTACTTCTAATTACTCAAATTGTGAAGGATATTTCAAGCCAAAGTTAAAGTGAAGTATAGCCTATAATATAGACATTACATGTGAGACATACAAGCTCCAAGATTTCTAAAGTATATTGCACGTCCTTACATATATTTTGATCATTCAAAGTAACTTATCATTAAACAAGAGCCTGCATCATAAGTATGGATCCATTAGCCCATTTGAGTAAGTTGAAGACCTGAGTACATGAAGGTCAATGTCAAGGTCAAAATGAGGTCCGGTGATGTGTTGTGAGTGTTGAATGGAAGTATCCAAGCTTTTAAGCAAACAGTCAATTTGGGTAAAAAAATTTGACCTTGTAAATTGTGAAGTCCAAAGTAAGGTCAATTTCAAGGTCAAAATAGAGTCAGGTGATATGGGTATGTTGAAAGTGTTTAAAGACATATAGAGAATATTATGTGAGTGTCGGATAGAGATCAAGTTTATCATGCAAGGCTGAGAAACAAGAATCTCGAGGCTTGCCGAGTGGTACAAAGTTTCGAGCCGAGCATGATAAACTTGATCTCTATCCGACACTCACATAATATTTTATTTATCCTATTATTTTGTGGTCGTTTATCGTTCAAAAAGAGTAAAAATACTTTAAAATTCAAAGAAACAGTGCTGGTTTCCCAAGTTAACTCCGAAGTGTTTGTTTACTTCAACGTCATCATTTGCTATGACGTCACATTGAAACATATAGCGTTCTTTAGATAGAGATCGGGAAACCATGGTCTAAAAATATCGATCGTATAAAGCTTAAGTTTATGGGATCGTTGTTATACTATCGATTTTCATCTGGTAATAGGATAAAATACATGCAGGTATCACAGCTTTGTAGGAGCATTATTAATGTAATATTATATGTGTCATTTTGGGTGAACCTAGTACAGACAGACGGGACAAATGCCATATGCCACCTGACATCAGTAGATGCTGAAGTTATAAAGAGTGGTTGTTTATTTCAGGTTGTGGTTTGTTCAACTCAATAAAATGTAGTTTGTAAAATTATCCCATACTGAGCCCCAAGACAAGAAACAACAACTTAACAGTCATCACAAACAACATCACAAAAGAAACTGCTCCAGTGCACTTTTTGCGGTTCCACTTGCATATATCCTAAAAAACTATTGTTCTCAGTTATCTGACTGATATGCTGTGATCAGGTTCAATCAACATAATGTCTAGTACATGTGACATGAACTTTGGTTGAAAGACTGGATACCTATAAATCACTAAATAAAAGTGTATTATCAAATGAATTCACAAATAACACGCACCTTCTAATTTTTTTAATTTATCAGTAAACTACATCATTTGACCAGTACACTAATTAAGACGATGGCATTTTAAGATTATCAACATCTGACATTTTTAGAAGAATTTAAGTCATTTTTTCAAAAAAAAATATTGCAGTTTAGATGCACATACTCAATATTTCAACACTGAAACATTTTTTATCTCCACATGACAAACTTCAGATGCACGTCAACTAAATATAATACAAAATATAATGAATTGCAGCCATTTATGGAAATGCTTTAAGGACCATAATTAATTTGATGTGTATAACATGACAGGATTGCAGTATAAATGTGCCTTTAAACCAAAACACTTGTTTATTGCTCTCAAAAAGTTATAAGGCGAAAGATTATACTGCCTGTACAGTATTTTACAAATAACTCAATTATGCCAACCAGTCATTAATTTTGTCTCAAATATTTATTCACATCATTCACTTACTTGCTATGTCTTTTTTTCCAATAAAAATAAAAATTCATTTTGTTAGCTACAGAAAACAACACTGAAAATACAGAGCAGCCAGATTCCTGTATATAAGTACAACATTTAAGCCAATATTCTAAGAATACAAATGTCAAATCTCCCCATCTCCGACTTGATGACAGATGAGACGATGCAGTGGAATCTCACCAAACATGGAGATTTTTGCAAAATGCAGTTGCACTTTGTTTCGTCCTTGATATCTCTGTACATTATGTCTGCCTAGGACTAATGTCTAACAGCTCATTACAACATGTGTGAAATGCATTTCAGCTGCTGCAAAATCTGTTAATCAAATTGATTACAATGATACTGAATATTTTTAGGTTTGTAACATATTCTGAGGTTGTTGGTTTTTTCTTCAGAGATAATAACGATGAAGAGACTGTTTCACAATATACGTTCACCATCCATAAGGAGTTTTTCACTCTATAAGCTTTTCAGTCTATAAGTGGGGCTGATCAATACAAATATATCATATGATATTTGTAATAAATTAGTTATCTGATAGAATCTATAAAAAAATCTTCAAAACATGACAGCTTCAATACAACATGGTTGTTTTTTTCATAATCAATTTCTAAACAAAAGAGAATGGACAACAGTTTGGATCTATAGACAATTTTAGTACCACTTAAAATAAATCACCAATGGAGGTGTTTATGAAAAGATTGCAACAAGTTTCTTGACCTTACAAAACAGTCAAAGTAGAATTATAAAATCATAAAAAACTGGCAAACTTGGACAAGGACTCCTATGATAATGGACAACATGAAAGTATGGATGTTGGACAACATCAGACAATTGCAGTTAGACATGAGAAGGTGGAAGTTGAACAACATGACAGTATGGGAGTTTTAAAACTACTGTATTAGGAAGTTCAACCTTCAAATTATTTGAAGATCTTCACAGATCATTCCTGGTTAGCCAAACACTGAAATATGATTTTAGAGGCCAATAGTTACTAAGCCCAAGACCTTGAAGAAAGGTGGCAGGAAATCAGGGCATAATTAGAATTGTAAACAATATTCCCATAATCATCACAGCCAAGTATACAGCTAGCTCCATATTGTAAACACATTGATAAGATATGCCTTCACTAGGAATCCGTTTAGGCAGATATGAAGATTCTTATTATATACTAGTTCTAAGACAAAATTAATGATTTTTCAAGAGGAAAGCAATGTGCAAGCTTCAATGGGGACCCAGCTTGTTGTTCAAAATAGATAAAATGTTTCTGCTTAAAATTATGAAATTAAAGGAAATCCTATTTAAATTGGTTAAATGTTGTAAACATTGTTTTTTGGCATGGTGATGTTTCATATTGCACATGTAATTTATAAATTTAACAGTTTTGAGATTACATACATGTTAACCTATCCAACTACTAGAGTTGTTCAACTTCAAATGTGTCTTTATGACATTTTTAGGTTGCTGATAGAAGATCCACATAATATCAACATGAAAGAATGGTTCAGCGCCCCAGCTAGGGATGGCTCTTGTGATGCTTTTGCTATTGAATTTATTATATTAAGGCAATGAAAGCTGTAACAGATTCATAAGTGTCATAGTACTCCTAAATGGAAGGAAAGACAAGGTCAAGTCCATGCTAACACATTTTTCAGAATGGTTTGACCCAAAAATGGAAGGGGGGACCCCCTGATATCCTTCTTAACCCTTTCCCCATCAGAAGCAAAGTGAAAATGGCTTTTGCAACCAGCATAAAACCAGAGCAGCCTGCGAGTAATTCAGTAACTCGCAGTCTGTTCAGGTTTTATGCTGTTTGCTGCTCATCAGTTACTAAGGGTTGAAAATGAAGCCTTTGAAACTTGAATTTAGTAAGAAAGCTTTTTAATTAAAAGTAACTTTCTAAGGCAAATGCGTGAAAATATGTATCTAAGTGTTGAAGGGTCAAGATAACTCACCACTCTGAGGTGTTTCCAAGACGTCAGCCTTGGTATTGTGTAACATTTTTAGAAATACCCCAGCATTAAATCATAGAAACCATCTTATTCCATATGACATTGAAACATTTGTTCTTGCTGTACCATAGTACCTATATACAATTATATAATGATTTTTAAGTGATACAAAGATATGACAATTTATTTTGTTCATGAAATGGTATTCTACTACATCAGTATGTGCGTGTACTATCCACTTTTTATGAACAATTGCTGTTGCTTGTTATTCATGTAAGTGTCTTTGTATCTGTAAATGACAGTTTCTCCCAAATAAACTTGACATATAATTTCTATTTTAAAGTCTGTTGGTTAACAAAAGCATAATAAAATAAATGTTATTACCCTGAGGCAGTCCAAGTTTTCATAATTCAATAATAATGTCAATTGTACACACAAAAGAGAATCAAACATTTCATGATTTTTGAGTGCAAAAGGGTCACATCTTGATATTTAAAGGAGAACAGACAAGGTCAGACTTAAAAAGCACATTTTATAAATGAATATAATATAATAACATTGAAATAAAAACACAAAAATAAAAAAAGAAAGTGCTAAAAAACGATGATTTTGATGATCGGTAATTTCCGTAATGCGTGCCGAACTTTCCGCCACCATTTTCCCTGATGACGTAGTCGTGAGACAACTGCGCATGACCCGGAACATCCTTCATTAATTGTAATTTACATCAAGACTGTTAATTAAAACAATTTTCAATCTAGACTGTGTTGATTTCCATTAGATTTGTAATGTGACATTTAGGATTTACCTATTTGTACGATGGTGCAGTGTGTAGCATTTGGCTGCAACGCTCGTCCCGAGAAGGGGACAAAAGGATTCTTCGGCTTTCCAAAGTGTGACAGGGCTGGACAATCGACGTTTGTTTTTAAGTTGTTGACCTTTTTAAATAGCCTTTACTGTGAGGTGTGTTATTATTTACATGCGCCAATGTCCCATCCAATGCAATTGTTTGTTGATGACAGTTGATGGCAGTAGATGAATTATGTAAATATCTTTGTCTTTTTCATCTGCATTTGTCAATTGCTCATATCATCTTGTAATTGGGCTGTCCATGCATTGATTTGTATGTATCCTTACTATATTTCTGTTTGGAGATTGACATTTATTCAGTCCGAGTAAAAATGGCAACGTGTCTTTTCTTACTCTTTTAATGATCACTGTATGCATATATTTACACCTAATTCTTAACTTACAGTCCATCTAACATCACAGGCTTTTGACTTTTCTGCATTGGTTGCGGAAAGTCGTACAACCAAAAATATGTTCTTTGTTTATAGTAAAATTAACATGCTAGTTGAATAATAAACAGTGGCAGTGTCAGTGGCAGTTCTTAACCATAAAAAGTGTGATGGACTTAGTATGTCCATAATGCACTTGCATAAGTTGTGAAAACAATTTTGAGTTCATTTTTGTTACATAAAAAAGTTGACTTAATTTGTGATTTAAAGTAATAATTCTGAATTTAGATTGCATCTGGCAGCCCTGCATTCAGTTTCGAATGCACACAGACAACATGTGGAGACACAGAAATGGGAAAGCGCTACAGAATTTCGTATCCGAAGTATAAGGCGGGCCCCCATGTCGTAAAACCTGTTAAAGAAGCCTGCAATTATGGTAATGGTCCTTCTAAGCACAATAGAAAATTGGCATTCTAGGTGCAATTGCACTTTACCAGTACGCAACACTTAACACCAAACAACGTACCCTAACCCTTAACACCAAACACATAACAACTAAAGCAATACCAAATAATCCATTTTATCCAATATATTTCCTAAGTATCGGGGGGCTACCGCCCCCAAACCCCCGCTTTGTCGATAGTGGTAAACAACTGCATATCGGTAAAGTGCAATCTAGCCACATTCTTATATACATATAATGCCAAAACCTTGTAATTGCAAATGGCCAGCTTGACTGTTATTCAAATGTTGTTGTTTTTTTATAATATATGTGTATTTCCTTAATTGTTCAATGTACATATTTGTAACAATGCATATGATTGGTTTTGAATGAGTACAATATCAATCATTGATAAATATTTCAGATTATGTCACCGAGCTCATGGCTGAATTGCTGCAATTAAAAGAACAATCAAGAGCAGCCAGACTGCGAGACAGGCTTCTTCCGTTCTGTTCTCTCCTCCTCATTTGGCATCTTCTGCGAAGAAAATTTTAAAGACTGAAGCAGTGCAGTTGCACCGCTCTAGGTTCAATTAGTTTCAGAAATTTGAACCAACTTGACATGCCATTTTCCATGCAGCTAGGCCTAAACGGAGAGGCGCAGCACCCTGCCACCCCAAGGTCTCCTCCCTGGACCCAGAACATTCCCTTTTTATAATCTGATCATATTATTATACTGAATATTTTATTTGAAGTTTCAATAAATTCATTAGATGTTCACGGGGAAACTAGTTTTATGAATTATAGAAACAATAGTTTAAATGAAAATACTTTGAATATGAATATGTATATGAGCTGGCGCGCTCTGGAAACACTGGGCTTATTAATGCATGTGCCTAAAGTGTTGTCCCAGATTCGTCTGTGCAGTCCGCACAGGCTTATCAGGAGCAATACTTTAAGCCTATATTGTATTTTTCGTTCATAGTAAGTTTCTTCGTATTGTACATCCAGTTTAGGCAGAAAGTGTCGTCCCTAATTAGCTTGTGCAAACTGCACAGGCTCATCTGGGTCGACACTTTTGCAACATTCATTAGGCCCCTTTCTTCCAGAATAAATGCTATATTTAAAATATAATATGCCACAGGGATAATATGAACATGCGTGCTTAAGTGCCTTTTAACAAATAAGCCCTGTATCAAATCTCTATTTTTAGTAGCAAATAATTAAAAGCCACTACCGTGACTGTAGATTCACCACTCAAAATGTGCAGCTCCATGAGATACACATGCATGCCAAATATATAAAGTGGCTATGTTCCGTATTGAATAATTTTCTCCCTTTTTAAAGCTTATTACTTCCCTTAAATCTGTATTTTTTACCGTAGACCGTAAAGGATGACCTTGACCTTTTACCACAATGTGTTTGTCAGAAACACAATGCCGCCTACTGCGCCGCTTTGATTTATTTAACAAAAATATACGTGGGCAGGTCAGATAACTATGTCCAATAAAAGCTTATTACTTCCCTTCACTTTTTTTTTTGACCCCAGACCTTGAAGGATGATGTTCACCTTGAAATTTTACCACTCAAAATGTGCAGCTCCATGAGATACACATGCATGCCAAATATCAAGGTGCTATCTTCAATATTTAAAAAGTTATGGCCAATGTTAAGGTTTTAGCACAACGGCTACGGCGGATGGCGGAAGGCGGACGACGAGCTGGCTATGACAATAGCTCGGGTTTTCTCCGAAAACAGCCTCGCTAATAAAAAGAGAGCAGAACTGAGGTAATTCTCAGAAGTGAATGGCATCAACCAGTTCAATTTACCATAAATAAAAAATCGTGTGCAGAGACCACATCGGGTTTCAACAAAATGAACATGTCAGGATATGAGCATAAGAAACGAAACAAATAATCTCGATTAATCCGTTTTAAATGACATGACCATTGTAAGCATTATACATTTTAAATTAACATTATTCATATTGACAACGTTATAATTTATTGAAGTGTTAAAAGTTTCTAGTTATAACTAAATTGATCAGATCAATAAGTGTCATTTATAAAACCGTCTTGATTAAATCATAATTCAATAATGAACTTCATTAAATAACGCTGACCTGTATGTATAATACGAAAACTGGTCGTTATTTTTCTAACTTTACAATGACACTCGCTGATAGCGAGTCTTTTGTTATGAATTGGAAGAAAGTTGTCGCACGACTACGTCACTTCCGGTTTGAACAAAAATGTCGACTCGATTGCAAAGTGTGAAAATTTGGCATGATTATTGGCTGAATACTCGCTGAATGCGATGGTTTTAAGCAAACTATGGCGTGGAAATGCTTTAACACATAATAATCTCCCATAAAATTGGAATGTTTCAGCTTTTTTAAACCATGTCTGTTCTCCTTTAACAAATATTCATGACAATAATAATAAATTATTTTAATGCTAACATAGTGTAAAAGTCCTAAGCTCATGCAAAACCTTTGGTATGAATTGATTTTATTTGTTTAATTTTTTTCACCAACCAAAAACTTTTGGAAAAGTCTGTTAATACTGTTTTATGCTAAGCCCGCATTTTGAAAACTGAAAATAGTCCCTTACCATAACTGACAGATGAGCAGTAGAAACAGACTTCCTTATTCCAATCTGACAATACCAGCTTTCACAATTTAAAACCAAATTTTCTGATTTGTCTCGTCAAACATAATACTGTTAAAATCAACACTTATTGCACTCAGTATGCCACAACTTGTTATTTTTCTGTACACTGTGGTAAAATCCTAATGTTGAACCTACTAAAGGTGTCTGGAAGGTAACAACCATATAGGCTAGCGAAAGTGAATATTTAAGTCAGAAATCATATATCTGTTTATCCCTTTGGCAACATATGGAGCACATTGAATATTGATCTTGTAAACACCTAAGGTTCAGTAACAATGTTTCCCTTAAGCATCCAAGTACTCTTATTGGATCATGATACCTTATTGGATCATGTTACGGCAGTTTCAATGTTTATTAATTAAGTCTTTGCACAGCGCACCTGTGGTTCATTAAGTCACAATATAAAAACTAAAATACATCTCTGGAATACATTACATAACAGCAGCAGTATCTTATCTAAACAATGTTTCACAAATCCACAGCAGGGTGGTTTACTGAAGCAACAACACCAGACAGACATAAATAAGCCAAGACTATTTCACATTTCAAGTGAGAAGCTCTTATTTCTAATTACTCTAAAGGAGACTGCAACTGTCTGATGAAACAATCCATTTATAAACAAAAAAACTTAAAATAAAACTATAATATCTGCAAAGTAATTTATTTAACATGAGAGGTGTATAAAGATGATGTCATATATTGCGAATCTAACATATAAGTAACCATCTTGATAAACCAGGACATAAGTGCACAAAATAACCACAGACAATGTCATCAATTGAATATCAACATTAACTTCCTTAAATAACAGTTGCAATTAATAATTATAAATAATTTATGTCCTTGTAGGAAGTATTTATTGCAGTGATCAAAATTACACAGCCAGCCAGTCCTCCACTGACAAATTTTTATTCTGACCCATGTCATGCCAAAATGGGTCTACAACAACATGTGGCCATTGTATCTCTAGACCACCCTGCACATCTGCGCAGACTGGTCAGGTGACACCCAGTTTGCTTATGCGACCACCAAACCTTGCGTGAATTTAAAGTGGACAGCATGGCTCCTAACCAGACTACATTATTGTACAAGCTGTCTTGAGCTACGTTAGCTACATATGGCATTAAACCATTTTTCGCACGCTGTAGTTCATCAGCTTACTTAGATTTTCAGTTTCATATAGGCTGGCTTGAAACAGTTTCTTGGGTACAAGTACAGTCATTTCAAACACTGTCATTATCTCATAGTAATTTTGGTCCCAATTTTTTTCCTTCTTCATTAAATTATAAATTCAATGTTTAATTTGAAATCCGTTATTTCAAATGATTGCTTAATGAAACAAATTAATCTGGTACCATGTCAACATTTAATTCTTATTTATCAAGTGATAATTGTTAATCTTCTGATTGTAAGTCTATTTCAACAACTATTATTACAAATAGCTTGCTCAAGCCTCTTGAATTCCAAAGTTTGTTTATTCATTCAAGTTTGGCAAGAAATTTCTTGCACATAAAAACACAATTATATAAAACTTTACTTATTAATGTTAAATTCAATGCATTATATATATATTAGTGTTTTATACAGGAAGGAAAAAGGGCGTGGTGCAAAATTTCAAAAAAGGGCACTTTAGCGCGCGACATCCATAAAAAGGGCACACATATATCTGTATATTGACTTAATAACAAGCTTTGTTACACACAAACATTGTATGTATAGTTTTGAGATTTATTGTTGAATAATTAAACCAACAAAATCCAGAATGTATATTTTATTATGTGTTTTATATTTTCATGTAGTAACAAAAAACAAGATTAAACACATTAGGATATATATCTTATACAAACTATAGCTTTTCAAAGAAGTCTTAGAATACTGTTAAATGAGTTACCCTCTTAAACAATTATTTATATTTAAAACGTTACACACATTGCACAAACAAGTCCTTTATATGCATCTTAAATGGGATTCACAAACACTAACACTTTGTTGAATAGTCAGAAAGTTCTGCGTAATGTCATTGTTTTCATGACCACGTGTTGGATTGTGTACATTTTATTTCGCAAAAAGTGTAACTAGGAACGGCGCCGTACTGTCTTTTGTTCATTGTCAATTAATTCAATGCACGTTAATTGGTCTCCGATATAAACTTGTTTTGCTTACAAAGCAATTTGCATCAATTTCTAATTTACGTTTCGTCGAAAGTGGAATGCCAAAATCGTAAAGCGTACGTTGCGACATTCTAAACACGAATGATAAGTGGTACAAGTTCAATATTTTTGTAAAATTAATATCTGTGTTTGCCAATTAACATATTTTGACAAGTTACAAGCGGGTCATAATGTTCTTAATTGAACCAATGGTGCAGGCCTACTACTGTTACAACAATTAACAACTTTTGGTCAAACAGGGTCCAAGACGGGGTATCAACTTCTTTGCCGACATTCACACGTTATTGTAATCAAAACATCGTGACAATAAACAAGCACGTGCTCCAATTAAGCGCGGTCTGCCTAACCGTGAACAGCAAACGTGTTAAGATTGTCGTCTGCTACAATTCATCAACACGCATCCACTGTGAGCTTGCGCCAATTGTATTGGATAGGAGGCGGAGCGTTATTTTAATCGACAGCTTTAATATGAGCCTGCGCCAATTGTATTGGATAGGAGGCGGAGCGTTATTTTAATCGACAGCTTTAATATGTCACGGGTTGCTATTTTCGGCGTATGGCCAATTTTCAGGAAGTACAGTGGACGTCATGGGGTTTTGTAATCGGCGTATGGAAACAATTATCGGGCGTAATATACGGCCGTACGCCGCTTAGTGCAAGCCCTGTTTTAAATTAATTTTTATTAACTTAAAACTGTTTTGCATAAAATTGAAATCAAATCAATATTTTACAGATACAACTGGTGTTTTTTTTTTAAATTTAATTACGCGTAAAAATAAATGTTTTGATATAACTGAATTATGCATGAAATGCACAATTTCCATGTGAATAACATCGAGGTTTTCATCAAGTCTCCTATGTAACTGTGCACGATTGTATCCGGACCGATTGGTGTTACAAAGCCACTGAAATTATCGATTGATATTGACACATGGTTATTCACGCATGACGTATTCACAACCGCGCGAATCTTCGCTGATAAAAGTCGGCTTAGAAGCTTGGTTAAGAGGCAATTAAGATGTTATCAATAAGGTCGCGCAAGGTGGAAAACAGGGCGGCGGCCTCTGAAAAGGGCAGCGTGGCGCTGATTTGCTTTGAAAGGGGCAGCGAGGCGCTTCAAAAAAGCGGCGTGGCGCCGCGCCACGCTAAAACGGCCTGGATAAAACACTATATATATATACATTTAAAATGCCCCAATGCACTGTCAGTCTTTACGAAAGTTGCCCACCAGGACATTCGGTCTGGTAAACTTTGACATTTTACCATACCAAAAAACCAGACAAGGCATATTGGGCAATTTCGTTAATTCTAAAAGGTAAGACAATTGGACTAACAGAAACTGTCAGTATTCACATTTATTTCCAGTAACATAGAGACAATAGCTACAGCAAAGATCATAAAATCTATCATTTAAACCTATTACCCCAGAAACACTAATCTGCACTGGATGCATTTAGAATAACAATTGCGACAAAAGGAGTATTACATTTCGAAAAAGGGGTTGAATTCACTTTTGTTACATTTGCGAAGAGTCCTTGGAAAGAGGTCAAAACAACGCATGGCCTGCATTTTCTCGATTTGGCAACAAAAAATAACGAATGTAGGGAACCAGATATGCTGATTTTCTTATGGAACCAATGAACGCCCATTTCATTTCCTCACTAAAAGCATAATGATCTTGCGAGACTATGAGAGTACACAACTGTATGAATATTCATAAGTTTGCTGCGCTATTTTAAGATCGATGTTTTTCCAATAATTTGTGTCGAAGGAAAAATGTTTTGTTGGAGAATATGTTAACTGTTTTGCACGTGTAATTGGGTGAAATATTAACCTCTATGCAGGTTACCGGACATTCGGTCTGGCATAGACAGAAAATCTGTCGGACCGACTAGCATTTTACCAGACATGTCCGAAGGTCAGACGAAATTTCGGAAAGACTACACTGTGAAGTAAGGAAACCAACAAATCTATAAGTTTCTTTGCTGTCTTGAAAACTATAATTGATACTAATATAACAAATACATGTTCAATTAAAATAATCATTAGTATTTTTCTCTATCGCAGTATTTGAAACAAGAGCACCGCATAACGGGTGCCAATGCTCGGCTGCGAAAGCTTGTCAGAAATTTTTTTTTTTAGAGGTCAGTGACCTTGACCTTTGACCTAGTGACCCAAAACTGGGTGTGGCGTGTAGAACTCATCAAGGTGCATCTACATATGAAGTTTCAAAGTTGTAGGTGGAAGCACTTTGATTTTACAGCAAATGTTTAGCACGACGCCTACGGAGGACGGCTGACGGCAGATGATGAGCTGGCTATGACAATACCTTGGGTTTTCTCCGAAAACAGCCGAGCTAATAAAGAGATTCTAGTGTAATAATGTAAACATGCGACCTTGTCTGGGGGGCCTGCAAATCTTGTTGATTGAAATAGCACTTAAATTAAAACAAAACAAACTGAATTCACCAATAAATCATAAGAAAGTTGCACTTCGGGTTTCACTGATATAATTAATTGAAGTTTATGGAGTTCAAGCACTAACTAGTTAGTACTGAGTACTAAAACTAACAAGAAGGGCAATTACCAAATTATAAAAAACATCAGCAAATTAATATGAGAAATCAGTGCTTTGACTGGGCAATGCAATTTTCAGCATAAAGATATGTAGTTCTACACACTTGTGTTGTTAAAGAATGCACACTCAACTCAATGCTTTAAATGCATAGCTGGTTGTGTGGAAGAAGCAAGAGCACTCCGTATCCAATTTCATTTATTAAGGGAAGTAACCCACTGATGAAAAAAAACAACATTCACATGAGTTACCTTTCTTTAAGCAATTTGGTCACTATTATGAGTCTATTTACCTCTTGGTGCAAGTGGCCATTCCCCGAAGTATTCCGTCACCTTTTCTTCAATACTTCTCCAGAAGCCTGACCATTTTGTTCCACTTTTCAACTAACTCAAGTATCAACCAGTCTGCAATCAAAAAAGCAGCTTTTCATGAATGGAAACTAACGTTTTACAATTGGTTGCCCACACGGGCAACCATCTTTAGTATTTTTGTTGCCCAGCTAAAGACTAACGAGCCCAGTACCATTTGCATGTAGTGTCATGTGTATATAATACTTTCTTTAAATAAAATAATAGATAACTAAACAACAACATTGCTTAATTGACAAACTGTTTATTATGTCCTAATATAAGTCTTAGTTAAAACATTTCATTGGCTTTGATAAATGAATTTCATAAAACAAAAATATTAATTCATAGTCACCAATTTCATAAATGTTAAATTCCACTGAATTGTTTGAAGCTTAAAAGGCAAGTTGCCTGGCCGTACTTCTATTTTTTGAATATTAGTTGCCCAGACCAAACTGTACTGGCCCGGGGCTCACAGGCAACCACTAATTTCCATCCCTGCTTTTAGAATTTACTCATATGTATATGAACCTGCACTGAGCAAGTTTGGTTTAATACATGTGTATAAAGTGTCGTCCATAATAAGCCTATGCAGTTTTTAATTATCTGATCACATTATTATACAGCTAATTTATTTGAAGTTTAAACAAATAAACTCCATTGAAACTATTTGTATTAAATATTTGAATCATATAAAACAATTTGATTATTAGAAAGAAAATACATGTTTTAAATATGAAATACATATTCAATATGACATTTGCTATTTTGAAAACGATGTCACATGGTTAATATGACTATGCTCCCTAAAGTGGCCTCCTAACAAAAGGGTGCCCTGCCATTTCAAATCATAGCTGGAGAATCGGTATAGTTTATACCATGTAGATGAGAGCAGTTTGTACACAAAGATCTGACTGTGTCTGGCTGAATCTTTGTGGAAAAAAAATAAATAAATAATTCAAAAAGTTCAGTTTGTTAAAATGAAGATTTTTAGAAAATTGTAATACATTAAAAAAACACAAATATACATTATGTTTAAACAACCAAAACAACACTCCTTACAAACCTGTTTAAATTATTGCTTCATTATTCGATAGTCATTATTCAAAATTCATAGCGCTACCTGCAAATAAATATGAGTCGTACTCTGAGAAAACTGGGCATTATGCATGTACGCAAAGTGTAGTCCCAGATAAGTGTGTGCAATCTGCACAGTCTATTCAGGGATGACACTTTCCGCTTTAATAACATTTTTTTGTTTAAATAAAGTCTCTTCTCAGCAAAAATCCAATTTAGGCCGAAGTGTGCAGACTGCACAGGCTAATCTGGGACAACACTTTACGCACATGCATTATGCCCAGTTTTATCAGAACGTGACTCATATGACAGCATGGGCGATACAAAGTTATAGCACTTGCTTTTGCTTCCAGAGGTCCAGGGTTGTATCCAAGGGAAACCAATATGTGTTATTAAAATGCTTTTCTTGATTTTGTAATAAGTTAGGTTTTCAAAACATATTGGTCAGTAAAAATATTTAACAAGGTTATTTAAATTTGAAAATCTTTCTGGGGTATGGTTTAGACAATGTAAATGAAAGCAGTTTGAAAAATGCTACGATTGGTTTAACTGGTTGGTTGTACAAACACAATGCTATCCACAAGCCATTTAACAGTCCCACACCCAGGCGCTTGATTTTGGAAATCAGAGTCTGCAGTGCGCTTGAAATTTACCGATTATGTATTTTTCAGTAATTGCAACTAGCCATTCTTAAGATCAAAGCGATAACGAATTCGCCGAATATTTTGAGAGCAGATTTACGATTATCTGTCAATTACATGAAACTTTTTAACCAACTTTAGCCCACCTTAAGGCGGAGCGTTGTTGTATTGGAAAATCGATTTTAGCCAATGAGAGCGCATGCTTTCCAAGAGCGACAGCACTTGAAGGCATTCAATACATCCTTGTGGAAATAGTGCATTTCATGCATAATGTTGTCAAATCATTTATTCGACTTGTAAAGCGTTTTAACAATTTATTGTTGAATTATACACAACGATAAATGTTTTGCTGAATTCTCAAATTAGCATAGTTAAATTTGTAATCCGAAACTTGCTTCTGAATTTTAATGTTAACGCGACATGAATTACTTCTAGCTTCAAATAAACAGTGCTTCATGTATTTCGTATTGTTTCTTTGTCTCAATAAAAACGCGCAAAAACTGTGCAGACCTGTACCATGTTACGTGAAAAGTGTGGGTGTATTTATTTCGTTATAAAAACGCAAACAACATGTCAGGCGATATAATTAAGTTCTGTGGGAAAACCCCGTCCCGATTTGATGTTATTCATCAAATCTTTAACATGTACAATTCATTTGTTACTTCAGAAAAAAGACGAATGTTTGTGTCAATGAATTTCTTGAGTACGTTTATTGCCCCTAATTACAAGAATTTGCTTTAAAAAAAAAAGGTTACTTGAAAGTGTTAACTCAATCAAAAAAGGTTGTTATTTAAACCATTACTTTTTTTATAGCTTTTTTTTCTTTTACAGTCATAACACAACAAATAAAGTCATAAGTAAATGTAAAACAATTAGCGTATATGCAGCGAGTTGCCTCCCTATCCCACCCCTAATGGCCCTGGGGCGTTTGAAAAATATCCTGGGCAAAGAACTGATACATCATTAATAGCTTCAGCAGCAATTAAGTAGAAATGTCATCATGCCATTTAATTTATTAATTGCATTCACAATTTCCGTGGATCTTTACTGAGATACTGCAACATTTGCTAAGCAGATGTTGTCAGTCAGTATAAAATAATTTACATATATTAATGAGCAGCAACACAATGGTTGATTCTGATTAAAGGGGCCTTGTCACGTTTTGGTAAATTGATAAAATGACAAAAAAATTGGTTTCAGATTATCAAATTTTCATTTTAGTTATGATATTTGTGAGGAAATAGTAATACTGAACATTAACCATGCTCTAAAATATCCATTTGACGATTTGAAAACCTGAAAATTATAAACGCGTTGCAACGCGAAACGATTGAATAATTTGGAAACTTCTATTGTTGACTTTATATTTTGGGAAACTACGAGGATTGCTTACATAAGTAAAAAATACATGCAGGAATAGCATGAGCACGGATGGATGAGTGGTCTAAGCGGTAGACTTTTTACTCTTGGACTCCAGGGGTCAGTGGTTCGAGTCCAGTTGCTGGGTACTTTTTTTTTCCTTTTTTATATCGTATTCTTGTTTTTTTTACTGGAGATTTGTAGGTCCAATGTCAGAGCTCCAGATAAGGGTCGTATTTTCGTAATTACGAATTATTTTCAAGTCCGTTACGTATTTATTTTAAAATCTTGTCATACCGTTAAGAATTACAAAATCAAGTTACGAATATTATTTTTACATCGGTTTGTATTGATTTTTTTGAGAGAATTTCACGTATTAAAGATCTTTTCGGTGCTTATATAGAATGGTTATTGGGTTTGTTTAACATAGCACATTTTTTCTAATAAAAGCGGCGTGCACAGTCTCTCTGTCAAAAACAATGGCGGCGCCCAGAGAGCGTCTTAAAAAACTGCAAAGCGTGCAAAAACACGCTTTAACATATTGTACGCGAAGTGAGCCGAAGTTAAATTTTAAGAAAGACATTATAGAAAAGATCTTATACGATGTTGTATGTTCAGTTGCCGACACAGTCGGAAAAAGCTAAAAAAAACGCGACACGACAGGTCCAAACTTAAAAAAAACAACAACATTGAACCAGTGGAAGGGACAATTCCCATGGCTAATCCTTGAAAAGATTGATAGGGGGGACCCGTTTTAATTGTGAAATATGTAAAAATTCATCGAAGGCATGCAATCTAAGCAGAGTTTGGGCATATGAAGGTATTTGAAAAATAAAATTGTATAATACTGACTAGACACTGTTGAACTCGTATAAATAAAGTTGCTAGTATGTTTATTTTGATTTTTTGCATGAAAATAACCATTATTATTTATTTTTACGTCATTTTGAAAAGTTAAGAATTATTTTCCAAAACTTAGTAGTAACGTTAAGAATAAAATTTCAGAGTTAAGAATTATTTTTGAAGATCTGAGAGTAACGTTAAGAATTTCACAAAACCTTATCTGGAGCTCTGAATGTTTAAATTTATCAATAGAAAGCATTTAATGAAAAGCTTCTCAATACATGCCACAATCTTTGAAAAGGCCCCTTTAAGGCAACGTCTACAAATACAGAACTTTGGCTAAAGAAATTTTTATTTGTTTACAACTTTTTGTTCTAAAACTCAACTAAGCCAGAGGTAACAAATACGCCCTTAAGTCACTTGTAGCCTATCGGTTTCAGACAAAGTTATATTGAGATATGATCAAATGTGGCCAGTTTTGACTCAAGAGTCATGATTAAATGAACCTCAGCAAAGGGTCAATATACAAACTTACATAAAGAAGAGGGACTAAACTATTCTGAGAAGGTGGAGTTAAGAATAATAAAAGTACTTTATGAAACATAAATATTTAATATCTAGGCACTACAGTGAACATAAAAAACCTAAACAGCTGTTCAGAAATGCCCCATTTGTAAGTGTCACATGTGATGGTACGTTTAACAATGGTGGTGAAGACTATGAAAGCATTAAGAAAACTGCCATTGACGGGACTATTCATGACTTTCAGTGTTGGTATGTAAAAATATCTGTTTAAATATTTAAGAGTTTCATGAAAGATGTATTATTTATGAAATTCAACTTGAAATGTATGGTATTTTTGTTGTTTAGTTTATAGTTAGTATACATTTTAATGAGCTCTGTATAAATAAATAAGCAATAATTTTAAAATTTCAGACTTTAAACCAGTTAATCAGACAATAAAAAATATTTTTTTCATGAATCATTGTCCAAAGGACCAAAGTCCGAAACAATTTTTGGTAAGGACAAAAGACTGAATGATAATTTTAAATTTTAATTTTTAAGTTAATTTTAATAACAATTCATGCAATGAAAGAAAAACAGTTATACATTTTATTCATGTACATAATTTATTAAGCTAACAACGTTTATCTTTAATGTGTATGCAGAATGCACTGATAAAAGCGCGTTAAAGAATCCATGCTTTACTCTTATAATAAAAATGTTATATGTTAACAAATCCTACTGGCATAAAGCCATAAAGATCTCATACATGACTATCAAAGTATTGAAAAGTACATGAATTTGAAACAATTTTATGATTACAAAATAAATTACATGAATGATGTTAAAAAAATGTAAGCAAGCCATCACTTGCTCTATTGTGTTGGTTTTTACCAATGGCAGGGCTTTTCATCAGGAAATTGGGAAGAAGCCCTAGACTTTCAAATTGGGAATTTCATGCGCGATAACTGATAATTTTGGGAAGACCGTGTTTTTTTTTTTAAGTTTTTGAAACAGTGTCTTTTTCATTGTGCAGAAGTATTAAAAGAGACATTGTGGTGCATTCTTAGACACATAAGAGCTCATTGCTTTCACTTTGGGAGATGCCCAATATGTCAAAATACAAAATTTTTTATTTTTATTTTTTTTTTTTTTACAATTTGGGAAATTCCTCTATCAATTTTGGGGAAAAATGACCTTATTTTCAATTGGGAAGAGGCTGAATTTCGGCCCCTGTCATATAAGGGTGAAAAGCCCTAGGTGTTCTTTCTTTATATGGGTAACAGGCTAAACACCTACCATAAAAAATGTAATTTATTTAACTCTGGCAATCAAGTTTTGTATCCTCTAATCCATTAACCAGGGGTGTGATTGAGGTGAAGTCAGAGGGTAGGAAAATTTTCTAGACTGATTTTGACTTTGCGAATCACATGCTTAACGCAACGACAAACCTTAAAACAGACATTTCAATATACACCATCTTAAACTTAATTTTATTAACAATATTTATTTATGAAAAAAAAATGTAATTCACATTTAACATATAATGCAAAGTCACCAGTATTTATTGTGATCAAAATCAATGTGTGTTCCGATCCTTGTGAGCGATGACAGCAATCTTTCGTTTGAGCTCAATGTCTTTAAATTCGAAATATGGTCGAAATTTTTACAGTGTTCAACTAACAACAATTTTCTACGGGATCCGTTGTTCAAGATTTTTTCACATGGAATATGAATTTAGCCTTACCAAGACAGTTGATCTTCCGTACCCATTCAGAAAGTGGTATCGCTTTCTGATTTATATCCACTGTTGTTTCTTCTCTTTACCAATAAAATTTATTTTTCAATGACTTTTCAATCTTCGAGATTTTGTGAGATTCATTCGTTCAATAATGTTCATTTAACCTTCACAAAGGCGCCATTTGCAAACAAATCAGCAGAGAAATATAAAACACATTTTAAAAGACCGATTTTAATTGAAAGATTGAGGAACCACAGCAAATGACATCGCTCGTTTAAAAAAATGCTTAGGCAGTATATACCAGTGTAATATGCAGAGTGGTTTCGCTGGCCACTTATGAAATACGCCCGCGGAATCAGTTGTACCCCTCCCACATTTAAAAAAAAAATTACGCGAATCGCGAAAATGACCCCCAGACAACCCAATCTGCAGATCTGCGGAAAAATCACAACCCTGATGAATGTGAACCAAGCCTGGAGCGCATGGTTGGAATAGACAGTTTTTTATTGCATAGGCTTATATTTATGGCATGTTTGGCAGCAAATTAAAGCATTTCCATGAATAAGGAATAAGGAAGTGACTGCATTTATAGGATGCAGTGCTCACGCTGCTGCCAGACATTGTCGCCAATGGCGGCCTGTAAATCGGGCCATCAAGCAGAAAAAATCAATAACGAGATTACCTAGCTGTGTGCACACTCGACCCTGTGTATTGTCATAAACGCGTCGATAACTTCTGCGACATCGTGGCCTAGAGAGTTTTTCTCAGTGTCCGACAGCAGTGATACATTTTGGAACAAGGGACAAAATTGTCACAAAACCAGGTTTTCATTGTGAAAAAAAAATCTGATAAAGGGAGAAAACTCAAACTGTTCTTTTCAAATGAACAAACAAAATTAACCCCCTTTGTAAGTTTGTTTTTTAAAAAAATCTATTTTTAGTCATGGCGACCTTGACATTGGAGATATTGACGTGATTCGTTCGTGCGACACACCGTCCCATGATGGTGAACAAATGTGCCAAATGATTTTAAAATCTCACAATGAATGACATAGTTATGGCCAGGACAAGCTCATTTATGGCCATTTTTGACATTTGAACTCAAAGTGTGACCTTGACCTTGGAGATATCGACGTAATTATTTCGCGCGACACACCGTCCAATGATGGTGAACAAATGTGCCAAATGATTTTAAAATCTGACAATGAACGACATAGTTATGGCCCGGACAAGCTTGTTCCGCCCGCCCGCCAGCCAGCCAGCCCGCCCGCATTCGCCAATCTAATAACCAGTTTTTTTCCTTCGGAAAACCTGGTTAAAAAAACATCTTTAATCTCCCCATGCTTTACCAATTATCGGTAACTGTTATATCTAATAATTTATCGCCAATTATAATTTGTCATTATTGAAAATCGACGCAAATATTTTCGGCTGATTTTGTTTTTCACGCTGTTGAAAATTGCTTGATGAAATAATGATTAAATCGCCATCAATGAATTATCCCCGTAATAACAGATGTTTGTCGTCTGCTTTAACATTTCTTGAAGTGTGATAAATTGATAATGATTTCAATTTTTAACCAGGTGACCTGGTTAAAAATAATTCTGAAAAACACTTTTTTTCTCCATTTGAAGCATTTTTAGCAAAACAGCAACAACACAAATCACCAAATTTTAGTCAAAACGCTGCGAATTTTTCCCAATTCAAAGGGACCCGGCATATGCCATGGCCAGCTAATTTTAACGAAACACGTGTTTGGAATTACACTGAGATGGTGAATTTTAAATCATGCGCTGTGACGTTATTTGATGTAAACATGATCGGCATTGCGAAAGTGTTATTGTCGGAATAAATCATTTACATTTGATATTGGCCTCTGCCTACAATATAGCTGCCGATGGCAAACGTCGTAATAAGACATAAAGCAATCAAACGATATGCACCTTTTATTTAATTATTAATGTGAAAAACGCGTACAATTTTTCGGATTGCCGTTTTCGGATACTGTATTTTTGTCGTCGATTATGATGTATTTCAAAGTTCATAATAGAAAAAAATAGAATGACGAATACACATGCGGTGATACGGAAGGTGTTGTTTATAATATTTCGAATTGTATTCACCAGAAATTGCAATTGGAAAAACTATAATAAAAAAAGTATAATTAGTAAGGGCTATGGGTGGGGTGGGGGCTCTGCCCTTTATTCTCTTGTGTATGCAACTGTAGCTGATATCTGGTTTGTTAAGTGACACACACAACCTTGATTGTATTCTTTATTGTAAAGCCATGATAATATTTTATAAGAAAATGACACACTGATATCATGCTCGTTTATTTATATATATATATATATATATATATATATATATATATATATATATATATATATATATATATATATATATATATATATATATATATATATATATTATAACTTAAATTCAATAGATATACATTTAATAAAACATAGATAAAATGAGATTGTTTTTTCATTTTTGCCTTCAGTACAGATTTGCTGAAAAGTCCGCGTCTGTTTTGACTATTATTTTTTTAAGGAAAAAACTATGGCTATTATTTTCTGAAGGCCAGTGTGAGCACTGAGGATGACATGAATAATTATAAAAAAAATTATTCTTTTAGACAAATAAACATCAACATAATCTTTTACAGTGAAAAATTTCAAAAAATTTGGCAAATGTCATTTTTTTGGTACCAAAATTATTTGTTACGAAACAAAATAAAAAAGATTCACCGGTTTTAAACCAAACATCCATATCTGTGTAATAGAATTATATAAACAAAGATAAATTACTCAATTTTCATCAGAAATATATAATAATATCCAAGATATGGAGGTGACTAAATCTGTAAGAATGGATGAAAATACATGTATAGGAAAGAAGGATAAGTGCCCATTTATGCCAAAAACATTTTGTTAGGAAAATATAACTGTTTAAGTTCTATCTGCATTATATTGTTATTAATTAATTAATTAATCATAATAGACATTTTATTTGCATGGTTTAATAATAATGGAGATAATATATTCTAACAATTATTACTAATACAGGCCTTTTTCTGCCTATCTCACGGGTCCGATAGTCGGACCCATTCCCAATGCCAAATATTCATATTTTTCCCAATTCTCAAACAAATTCCCAGTTTCCGACCGAAATGACCGAAGCTAAAAAATGTGTTTCCCGGTAGGTACTGTGTTTTAAATAACCGTGTGCAGTGTTTTAGCATGACAATCGGAATACCCTGTAAAACGTCATTGTATCGAGTGTTCTATAATGCAATTTTCGCGACATTGACACTTCAGACAAATTGGTTGTGTTTATGCAATTCTTAAGACACATTTTCGGTCAGAAATTGCTTTCAAATATTGAAGTGCTGGTTTATTCAGAATTATCAGGTAATGTACCAGCACTTCCGGTAACTTTTAAAAGTTGGAAGTCCTGACTTCGAAGCCTAAAATTGTGGACGTCCCAGACATAAATTTTGAAGTCCCACTTTCATTTTAGAATTTTAATACACTTACATGTTCCAACTCTATCAATTACCCAATAAGCCAGTATTATTACGATTTCTATTTGCAAAACCAAAATACGGACAATACTGACGTCCGCTTCTGTCCGCCATTTTACGCAAGTTGAATTGTGGGATGGGGGAATTCCCATTGAACATGCGTTAACCAAGTGACGCGATTTGAGAGCATAGAGCACTGTACATATTTAGTCATTATGACAAAGCAACGACTGAATTTAAAATGAAACATGTAAATAATGATCGACGACAAATACTTTATCCGAACACGACTGTCCGAAAAAAAATGTACGTGTTTTGCACATGAAATAATATGTGCATATCGTTTGATTGCATTTCATGCGCATTTCAATGAGCGAGCGGGGTGACAGCGACTTAATTATGCATAATGACGCACTTCCGTTGCTTTAGAAAATGGCGAGTGATTTACCTTGTCAATATCTATACATACATAGTTGAACTATCTTTTTATTAAGAAGACGTTTTGTCGGAAGATTTTTATTAATTTAGTATGTGTCTGCATTATAATAAACAACGGGTAACTAAAAAATAAATAAATAAATTTGAAAAAAAACATTGTCATTGACATCGAGCGCCTATGTGTATGACTCAGGACTTCTCTCACTGTTTAACACGAAGATAATTTCTTGACAGTTATTATAACATATTCAAACTAATTATCTTATGTTAGCAAACATTTTAATAAAGAACTTCATCTGATAGTAGCCGTAGATTGAATGGAGATTGAATGTAGATTGTCAGAGTTTTATTTTTAGTTTTTGTTTTCTTCAAAATCAGCACCAAAAAATGGGTAAGAACAACAAATCACAATGATATTATGCCAACGGAGTAAAATACTAGTATACCTGTTTCCTATCGTGTTATAAAATATGCTCTGATTTAAAATAAACAAATAAAACATAGCGAATTACAACTGTTTTGCTTCCATTTTTGGGGTAGTCGTTCTCACAATGTATATAAAGGACATCCGAATGCAAATCACGTGACTTTTAAAACGAATGCTTATTATTCGGACTTCGTTGCGGCTATGAATCTGTTCTTCTTCTTTTTCTTCTTCTTCTTCTTCTTCTTCTTCTTCTTCTTCTTCTTCTTCTTCTTCTTCTTCTTCTTCTTCTTTTATAATGACATGAATTACTGATACATTATGGCCATGCGTTGGGGGGTTAAAAAGAAATAGATTGATAGGTTATCCGAGTTACTCAATCCACTCAGGAAAATCCTATCAACAGTGATAAAAAGGTGAAAAAACCTAACACCTTAAGCCCTTAAGACTTAAATATATGCATATACTGCTGTGCGTGAGATGATAATATTAGTAGATTTAAAACAGGATAAAAGCAAAAACATGTGAACTACCGATGGAACACTGATGTAGACAGCGCTGATTTAAATCCAGGGATCGTATCAGCGCTGACTACATAAAATGGAATTGTGTTCCACTGTACAACTGTTCTTAGAAAGAATGAAAATTTGTGGTAATCAGTTGTACTTGGTAGTATTTGGTTACCATGTGATGGTGATGGCGTGTGTGTCTAGTGTATGGAGTGAGATAGTTAAGGGGATTGACGTCAACATGATTATATAATATTTTATAAAACAACAAGAGCTGTCTCCATCGGAAGACATATGCCCCCGAAAAACGCTTTTTCGAAACCTAAAACGCAGATTTCGAAACCTAAACGCGGACCCTCAGTTCAAGGTCAAGGTCAAAGGGACGCAAAGGGGTCAAAATTTGTGTGCGTATGGAAAGGCCTTGTCCATGTACACATGTATACCAAATATGAAGGTTACATCTGAAGCGACATAGAAGTTATGAGCATTTTTCGAAACCTAAACCTAAAAGTGTGACGGACAGACAGACAAACGGACGGACAGTGCGACTGCTTTATGCCATCCTACCGGGGGGGGGGCATAAAAACGACTGATTGGTGAAGATCCAATGAAAATTGCTAGAGTTATTGAGCGGAAATGAGAAAATACCCAATTTTTCGATGATTCAAGGGCCCTTATTCATGAGTGTCTGGGTCAATTTGGCCGATTATCGAATTTGACCTAGATGTTATTGCCTTACACATTTTCATGAAGGACGATCCTATGACATTTGCTCGAGTTATTGAGCGGAAACGAGAGAAAAAAATACGATGATTCAAGGGCCGTAACTCAGGAGTGTCTGGGTCAAATTTGCCGTGTATCGAACTTGACCTAGATGTTATTGCCTTACACATTTTCATGAAGTGTGGCGAAGATCCTATGACATTTGCTCGAGTTATTTAGCGGAAACGAGAAAAAATATTTTTAAATGATTCAAGGGCCGTAGCTCATGAGTGTCTGGGTCAATTTGGCCGATTATCGAACTTGACCCAGATGTTATTGCCGTACACATTTTCATGAAGTTTGGAGAAGATCTGATGACAATTGATTGACTTAGTGAGCGGAAACTAATCCGGACGGACTAACTGACTAACTAACGGACGGACGGACCGCTGGTTCGGGGGCATAATAAGAGCCTTTCTTGTTGTCTTCTTGATTGCAAGGTGTTTTAATTTAAATCCTTAATTATAAATGTGACTGTGCCCGTGGTCTCGCTGTAATTATTCGTTACAAATCTGTTGACACTGAACATTTTCAATTTTATCAATATCCTTCTGATGTCAAGGGTCCCACACACTAGAGCAATATTCCAAGGATGGTCTAACAATGCTGTTATATGCCACTGCCTTAGTTTCCATTTTAGAAGAATGAATGTTTCGTTTTAAGAAGCCTAAGCTCTGACTTGTTTTATTACTAATTTTATTTACATGGGGTGACCAATTTAAAGTTGTGCTTATTTCAACACCAAGATAATTTGTTTGGTTTGCAACAGACAGAGGTTGATTGTGAAGAGTGTAAGCTGTATTTTCTGGTTTACGGTTTCTCGTAACATGCATGATATGACATTTTTCTATGTTAAAAGACATCTTCCATTTCTGCAACCACAATGATAGACTTCCTAGATCTCTCTGAAACTGAATAGTGTAAGCCGAAGTTTTGATGGGTTTGTAGATGGCACAGTCATCCGCATATAGACGGACGTTTGACTTCACAGATGAAGGAAGATCACTTATGTAAAGCAGAAACAGAAGAGGCCCAAGAACTGATCCATGGGGTACACCAGAAATTACAGCGGCCATGGTGGAAGTGAATCTCTGAATGTAAATGATACGTTGAAATAACCAAGTTTTTTTGGCTTTTATTCAACGTGGAGAGCGCATGTAGTTAATATAAGCTAGGCAAATGTCACACTTTTGCCAATATTGCGGCCTTTAAATACTCAATAGATCTTGTGCTCACATTGCTTTCACTGAGTACATTCCAGTCAATACTGGTTCGCGGAAAGAAAGAGAATTTAAGTTTATCACTGTTTGTGTGTAGTGGCTGGAAGCATTTAGAGATATTGTGATCACTGATTTTAACACTATATTTTGGTGGATGTTATCTTTAAACTTCTTAGTCCTAATAGTTCGTTTCGGTCTTACACGATGCAAAAAGTAATCAATATTGATAGCCGGTACGTGCCCTTTCACTACCTTGTACAATTAAGAACGTCAATCTCTGGTGGCGTCGCTACTCTTGTAGTGTGTGGAGGTTTAGTTTGTCCAGCATGGCTGATACGCATCAATCTTGTCTGGATTTTTGTATCCCAATTGATAAATCGTGTCGAAGATCGTTGGACTCGATCTTGCTTGTCTATGTAGCCTTGCTGGTATGGGTCCCACACTACACTCCCATACTCCAGTTTAGTACGAATGAGCGCTTGGAATGCGGTTAACCGGCAGCTTTGGGACAGTGTATGAGTTTACGTCTAAGGAAGCCTATTGTAGAGTTGGCCCGCTTTGTGATGTTTGAGATACGGGTCTTCCATTTCAAGTCATAATTTTGAGAAAGCAGGGACCTATACAAACAAAACAAACAATTTGTTTGTATAGGTCCCTGGAGAAAGTAATGGTAGGTATGGGTTCTCTTAAACGTTTTTGAGAATTGTGTTGCCAATGGTGTAGAGCAATGAAGATTTCGATTTTGAACTGAGGAAATAGCATTTCTTGTAGTAAAACTGCATTCCCCAATCATGGACCCATTTTATAGGATGTCAAGCTCTTCTTGTAGAAAACGGCGATCCTTAATTGAGCTAACGGCTCATAACATTAGGCAGTCGTCTGCGAAAAACCGGATGTGGGATTCCTGGTCGATCATAAATATGACAGAGAAACAGCAGGGCCCTTAACAATGTGCCTTGTGGTACGCCAGGTCCTACAGAAACGTGACGGAACTTCTCTCTTCCAACCACAATGCACAATTAACGTAGTCGTTGTGTGAGGAAGTTGAGTAATGGACCGCGGATGCCGTATTTTTCAAGCTTCACCAGGAGGCGTTGGTGGGGCACGGTTTCAAAGGCATTAGTGAAATCAAGGATAATGGTGTCTACCTGTTTGTTCTGGTCATGGTATCCGAGCAGGTCATGGGCTGTGACACAAGTTGGGTTTCACAAGAGTATCCTGAGCGGAAGCCGTGATGAAGGTTCGTTAATACTGTGTACTTGTAAGCGAGCGGGGTGACAGCGATTTAATTATGCATAATGACGCACTTCCGTTGCTCTAGAAAATGGCGAGTGATTTACCTTGTCAATATCAAAACATATCTTTTTTTTTAAGAAGACGTTTTGTCGGAAGATTTTTATGAATTTGGTATGTGTATGCATTATAATAAACAACGGGTAACTAAAAATAAATCAATCAACAAATTAAAAAAACCATTGCCATTGACATCGAGCGCCTATGTACTTGTCCAGGTGGTTTAGTATATGGCGACAGATGATATGCTTTAATAGCTTGGAGAACACGCGGATGAGTGATAATGGTCTGAAGTTATGAGGTGAGTGGCGATCTCCGTTTTTAAAGACTGGGACAATGTTTGCGTCTCTCCAATTTATCTTTTTCATGCCCTCTGTTTGAGAATTCATGAAAAAGATATCACCATGTGGCTTAATAAATATTAAATCTCAAATGGTTACACTAAAATGTTGATTATTACAGACGAGAACAAAAAAACCTGGCTCAATATCATAATGAAAGTGTCTAAACTTTAGTAAAACGATAAAATTCAGTAAAATAAATGGTGAAACGTGCCTATAATCCTCAACGGTGTACACGTCGTCCATACCCCTACTGATTGCACACCACCTGTACTCGACAATGAACATACCAGATAAAAATCCAACGGTAATCTTTTAGAATTAAATTATTACATTTTGTGCAATCTTGCACCAAATATCTGTAAATTAACAATCATAATCGATAGTTCTTTGCTTGCATCAAAACATTTCAAGCACATTTTTTAAAATAGAAACCATTGGAATACTTGGATAATATTGAGTGAACACGGATGGAAAATCAGTTTTACGATTTTCGCTAACCAGAGTGTAAAGAAATAATTGTGCTTTTAAGATTTGTACACCGTGTACTTGATTTCGTACTAGCCATCGATATTTTAACGACTTATTTACTCATGCTTAGTGCACACGTTTAGTAACAACTGTATTATTTCAAGGTTGCATAACAAGCAGACGGACTGAACAAGTCGTCCAATGTGTTTCGTCTGTTTCTCCGTTCTTCGTACAGTTGTTTTACTTAAAGACGTGTTCAAACTCATCCAAAGATGAAAAGACTGTCGACAATCAAACTATGCACACAGTGTTTCCTTGCTATGATTCATCTTTCCGCCCGATTTGGCACCGATATCGACTTAAAAAGCTTTCTGATATGATCTGTATTGTCAAACATGTAACATTTGCATTGAACATAAATAAGAACACGCTTCATAAACATAATAACCAAGGTACACTAGCCGATGTTGGTGCCACCTCGCGCGGATAGCTGTGCGCTACACAGTTACTTGGATATATTGAAAGAAATATAAACCTATTATTGGACATTATAACACTTTTTTTAATCTGCATTTTCAACATTGCCAACTGATGGAATGGCCAATGCCATTAAAACATGACAGATGGCATAGCCCATGTATCTACTTGATGTGGTTCAGATTGAAGGAAGCAACTTCAAACGAACAGTTTTATCGTGAAAAAGTACAAAAGTTCCAACGTATGAAAATAGTCTAAGCAATAGCAGTTTAATATATAAGTTAAAATGAAACAACACACAACAATATTACTCATATAGATACTAATATGCTAGTAATTATTATATTAATAATCCAAATATATAAATGGGTAAATGTGTATAGATGTTTTATGTAAGCTGACAATGAATTATATTTAAGTAACCGCAACACTAAATATTGCAAATGGAACCAAACCATATGCGAAACAAAGACAAAAGTACAAAAATCTGTATAAACTCCAAGGATAGTGTTTTCATACAGAACAATGTATTTCTACAATTGTGATTTGGACAGTACAGTGTAATCCATGTATGGATTCTTAGCACCATAATCGGTAGTTATGATCAGCGACCGACCGGTGTCCGGAATTACAATAATATCTTCATCCAGACCATCGGAATGAACTCTCTCGCGCACATGAGCTGGGGCTGATTCCGGTCGGATGTCTCGGACTATTTTGGTATGTCGTCTGGATTTTTGTTTTCTGGACCGTTTCCGTTCAGGAAAGCTCCTATTCTGACGGTTCTCAGATCCCCGATAATTATGTACTTTTGAATTGATTTCTCTCTCTCGATAAGGCACAGCGGGTACACTGTTGGTCGGCAATGGCCGTGAATTGGGTGGATGGTATATGTCGTCGTCGATGTATCTTGACAAATGATACAATATTTAATAAATTAAATTAATATTCCAAATCGTCTAGGAAATTGCATATTGAAATAAAACATGTATTTATATAGTATATATCAAATAGGGGTTATTTAATGACAATTAAAATATATGCTATTAAAATCAAATTATATACTACATTTGAGCCTCGTCCTACATAGGGTCTTATGCCATATGCGGCCAACGTAGTCTAGACCAGTCTGCGTATCCGCGCAATCTCGTTAGAAGCTGCCTTTTCCACTCTAAAGTCACGCAAGATTGTGTGGTCTCATCACAGGCAGGATGGCTCCTGACCAGACTAATTGTCTGGCATAAGACCCATTTTTGTACGACGCGTCTAATTTATATGTAAACCTACTTCGTATGGGCATTTTAATTTGTTTACTCACATGATCGGCTCCGATGAAGTGTTTTTCAACAATGATTGCCTCGTCTTCTTCGACTTTAAAATGGCTTGATAGCTTACGGCTCGCAAGCTGCAAGTATACCAATTTTAAGAACGTCTGTCAATTTTGAGTTGTTAAAAGGCTATAGAATTTACATTTGAAATGCATAATTATATATATTTTTCTGTAAAAAATTAAGAGATTTATGTCACAAGCGGGCCATTGCTCGTTTACGCTGGGCCAATACAATGTATCGACCCAGGCCGAGGCTGAAAAGAATCCGATCGCGCGACTTCAACTGAACAAAATGGTTTTTATACTCAAATACAAATACATTGATAGTTTAGCTGCACTAGTAGGAGAGAACAGCATCATTAAACAATGCGTTCCTTTATTTATGGCAAGGAACCAAATCAGTGAGGCTCTCCGGTTAGCGCAGTGGTTTGTAGGCGACCCGGATTCGAACCCCGTTCCCGGAAGCATGTGAGTTTGGTTTGTCGTCACCATTCCGGAAAGATGTGGTTTCCTCGGGGTACTCCGACTTCCTCCACAACACACCACAACAGAACACCGCACCAACATTCACACAAAAGTTTTTTCAGTAAAAAAAAACGCTGTAAAATTGCAGTTGTAATTTAAAAAGTAATCCCAACTTTCGTGAGTCGAATAGATAAATATGAAGGAGTGTTAGGGCACACAAAGGGTCCTCACATAATTCAGCCTCAAGCGCGAAAGGACCTCTTAAAGTTCGAACAAAATACCCGGCTAACATTAAGACACGCGACCAATGCACTAGACAAGACATACAGTACATAACAGACGCACAAACATAAACAAAAATGGGGTCAGCGCCTTTGAACGGTAAATGCAAAGCGATTGGTAGAGCATACTTCAATAAACTGATCAGGTAAATACCTGCTGTCAAACGCGGAATACGGAATCGTACGAGCAGCGATTTATGAAAATTGGGCTTAATGCATGTGTTGTCCGCACAGCCTCTTCAGGGAAGACACTTTCCGCATGTGTTGTCCGCACAGGCTCTTCAGGGAAGACACTTTCCGCATGTGTTGTCCGCACAGGCTCTTCAGTGAAGACACTTTTCGCATGTGTTGTCCGCACAGGCTCTTCAGGGAAGACACTTTCCGCATGTGTTGTCCGCACAGGCTCTTCGGGGAAGACACTTTCCGCATGTGTTGTCCGCACAGGCTCTTCAGGGAAGACACTTTCCGCATGTGTTGTCCGCACAGGCTCTTCAGGGAAGACACTTTCCGCCTAAACCGGATTTTCGTTAGGAAGAAACTTAATTTTAACGAAAAAAATCATATATAGCGGAAAGCGGATTGCACAGGTTAATCTGGGACGAAACTTGAAGCACATGCATGAAGCCAAGAACGATGCTTCTCTGTGTGGTGTCGTTGCAGACCGTGTGGCGTCTCTGAACCTTACCTGGACGGCGTGGTGAAGATGTCCGGAAACAGCGGCATTACTGTCGCCTGCTCTTCTGGGTCCCGACCCAGGTAGCCTGAAAATGAATGCCGTGATGAACATCACTACGAACATTGTGGACATAACTTACAGCACTTAAGTATACATAAACATTATAATTACAAACAAATATTACACATATTCAACGGCAATAAATATATGGTCTTTATGTATATTTACATTTATCGTTCGATCGCTATACAAATTATCAATGTCTAGCACCACGCAAAATCTAAGTAGTCGCTAGCAAAAATTCTAGTTTTGATACTTTCTTCGAAGAAAATAAGATTTTACATGTTTTGCAAAAGTTAGTTAATGTTTTCCAGTGTTTTGTTTTCATTAAAAATCGTGTCCGATAATCGCAATGGAAAAAAGTATATATATTTTTCCCAAATGGGAGCTAAAAATTCCAAATGAAAGGTTTCCAATTTTTATTTTTCAATATTTTGTTAATCTCCCAACCATATAAGTTCAACCTTGGAAAATAAAATACTAACACACTTTAAGATTTCAATTTTGAATCATTTTTAGCAAAATAACAACAACACTAATTTCTCAATTTTAGTCAAAACGCCGGAAATTTTCCCAATCCAAAGGGACCCGGTACCATTCCCAAAATGGTGAAAAAACAACAACACTGTTTTCTATATATCTGTGTAACATAATATATACCCTTATAGAAAAGGATGCAGATCACCACTGCTCCACCAATGAGCAACAGGAAGATGATCCCAAGTACAATGGCGGCGATTTCCGCTCTGTTAACACTGCTATCCTCATGGCAACAGGTCGCATTCGTGGTTGCTAAGCAACGAGCATAATATTATAAGAAAATACTCATCAAAACATAGTGCATAAGCTTTTAATAATATTTCTTTAGTCACTAAATATTAAAATAAATAAATAATGAACGCAAAAAAAACTAACAGTTGCAAATTCGATTGTAATATAACATATTCATTAATTTTTCATACACAGAAATCTATCGAATGTATGTATATCACATAGCGCGTGACAGCAGTATTATATACTTGTATATACGGTGTTGACATAAATAATATGTTTGCATGAAAGCAATTATAACACACATCCGGTTCTACTAGACCATATAAAATACTCAAAAACAGATATTACGACTCCAGTTAAATGGACCTTTTCACAGATGTTGGCATGTATTGAAGTTGGTCATTAAATGCTTTATATTGATACATGTAAACATTGGAGGTAAAAAAGTTCTAGTAAAAATACGAGAATAAAATTAAAGAAAGAAAAATGTAACCCACGACTGGGCTCGAACTACTGACCCCTGGAATAAAAGTCTAACGATAAGACCAAGTCTGAAACATTTTTTTATTTTGTCAATTTACCAAAACGTGAAAAGGTCACTTTAAAATCTCAATAGTCAAAACATTTTATAGAATGAAAATAATATCTAAGCTGTCTGCGCAGTTAATTTAAAAGTTATTAATGGAGATTATTATATTATTATGAATATTATTATTACAAAAAAACAATATGCTGTAGCGAATACCACGGTTTTATAAAATGTCGACGCTGCAAAATGATATTGCTATACATACTCTGGTTGGCAAAGGCCAGACTTGGCAACACGACAGTCAGAATACCGAGCCAGATGGGCATGGCTGTAAAATATGTATGTGTGGCGAGGATACAATCAATTGTAATTAGTACTCACTGTAATGTGGGACTATAGGTTTATATCTCCTTTGGCTAGCTGACTTAAAATATAACACAAAGCGTAATACATGGGCAAACCATTAAAACAACTAAACAAAATGGAATATACTAAGGCACGCTCTTGAGGACGATAATAAGAAAATATTTAATTGATACATAAACGTATGCATGTAGGTTAACCAATAATTAAATTTACCAAGGTAACTTATCTATAGACAATATGTAGCGTACTATAACCCTTACATATATATGTATATCATTGTAATATAAACACCCGAACATCTTTATAGAACGCAAGTACACGTAGTAAGATTTGAGGGTTGAGCAAATTGCCATGGCAGAATAATTTGTCCATGTTGACGAATTGAATATAATGTATTTTTTATGTTGAGCATGCCAATTAATTAGCAATATAGAAATGATAATCTTAAGCAATTCAATTTTTTAAATAAGTTCTTGCAATTGTCTTAATCTAGGATCGATATGAAACAACTACATTTATGTAATTGTTTTTTATAACGAAAACTTAGAACAAAATACCTCTTTTCCAATGACAATCCGCTATATTCAAATCACGTCGATGAAATTGTCGCGCAGCTAATGCGTGTCAATCATTCCGACGTCTCAATCCTACACTTTATCTTTGATTACGAGATTTACTCAAACAATCAACCATTTTTCGACTCAATTACGCCTTCTTACAAAGAATAAGTTGAGTAAAACAAATACTGACAATTTAAAGAGACAATCGATGATATAGTATTACTATATTTATCTGCTATATTGGTAATTTAAAGACGCACCACGTGGTTTAAATTTGATTTGGTAATCGTTGTCTATTTACAAGTATTGAACAAAATGAAATGGATCATCTTTGTAAAAAGAAACCTGAATCTTAACAAATATGCAGTCGAATGTGCATGATTGTCATCAATAATGGTGCATGTTTTGCTTTTGATATTTGATATAAACACGATCTTATATTGACTTAATTATTCAAACTGTCGGTTGTAAATATGATACCTTATTGTAGCACGTTAAGATGTCTTAGCATTTGAATCACTGAAGGAACATTGCTGAGGACACACTTATATAATGTTAACATAATGTAACGTGATACAACTTGCTTTCATTTACATCTTAAAATGTATATGATATGAGAATATTTTGGATTACAATAAAAACAATTAAAACAAATCAAAATGGATTAACAAGTCCGGTCATGTTCCCGTGTACGTTATTAGGGTTACAGTTAAACATCTAGCTAGAACACAGATGAGATGAGCTAAGTTCACATACCTGTGTCCTGATGATCCCAACGTAATTCAGAAACCGTAACGCAGTTTAAAGGCCCAGTCTCACTATGATGCCGGCGGAGCCCCGGTGCATGATCCGACATCTACCGAGATGAACCGGGGCTCTACCGGTATAAACCGGCGCTTCACCGGGATGAACCAGGGACGACCGGGGCTCCACCGGGAAAGTATTACAACGTTTAATACCTCCGGGATGAACTGGGAGTCACCGGGTAGGACCGGCAACGACCGGCGTGGCACCGGGAACAACCGGGACGGCACCGGGAACAACCGGGACGTCAACGTAGCTCCACCGGGGCCCATACAGACCCCGGCAGAGCTACGGCAAAGCCCCGGTGGAGCCCCGGTGAATGCCGACAGAGTCCCGGTATAGCTACGGTACATAAGTAAACCGGCGCTCTGCCTGGACGCCACCGTCATTCACCGGGGCTCCGCCGGGGCATTACCGGCGACGACGGGGGTTAAACCGGGGCGTTGCCGTAGCTCTGCCGGGGTCTGATGCCGGTATAGCCCCGGTGAGTGCCGGCGGAGTTTCGGTATACCGGGACTCTGACGGCTTTCACCGGGGCATTACCGGCGACAACCGGGGCTCTGCCGGGGCTTCACCGGGATAAACCGTAGCCAGTCCGGGGTTGACCGGGACTCTACCGGGCTGATTTTTGACCGGCTTCAACCTGGTGCGGCACCGGAAAATAGTGTGACCGCGTTAAAAAATTTCTACGAATCATCCCGGTTCCCGCCGGTCGACCGGCGTTCCGGGATGGACCGGGGCTCTACCGGCAATAGTGAGACTTGGACTTTAGTCATGGTGGCGAGAGAGACGGTACGACCTAGTTTTTCATTACTATTGTATGTTCGTAAATGTGTTTTGTTGTAATATATGTTGCCATTGATAAAATGTGTATTCGTTTTTACGAATATAACGTTAAATATTTAACGTGAAATACTGAGAAACAATACAACGCATTCACTGAAATTATTTGCAAAAAATCATAAAACATACATTTTTAATGATCAAATAATAGTACTGCTTGTAAGATAAATACTGCTTAAAAGACCCGTTTACAGTTGCTTTTATCCCACTGCATATGCATAACGTCCAAATCAAAAGACTATGAAAAAAATGGATACATACCCAATTATTGGTGTGTAATCTCTCAGCGAAGTAAATTCTTGAAAAATATTATTGGAATATATAAAAACCTCACCAAAGCATAAATCCTGATGTGTAAACGTAACTGACTGATATTTTATATAAATGATTTGTATTTGCGCTGAAAAACCATTATGGAAAACTTGACATTTTTTAATTGTCTTGATATTCGTATAGTCTAATTTGATCTTCAATGGATGACAATTTGGTTTATATGAAATACGACCCTAGTCTTTAACGATTGAATAAGACATTTTCTCAGTCACCATAGTAATGTACCGGTATACTCAGTTTAAAACGTCATATTTCTAAAAGTATGTTATTGTACTCAAGGCGAGCTAGTAGGCAAAAAATCAGCTCAGATAAAACAAATAAAATCAAAGGATGCTACTCGAAAAACATAGAAGTACAAATCACTTAAACCACTGGTTATCTTTATTCCAATTGGTAAAAAGCTACGTTGTAAAATTTTCTTTCAGAAATACAGATATTACAACGATAGTTATTTGATATCATTACAAATATGTCACAGAGAAGCTCTTTAACTAATTTACTTTACCGCTTAAAAACTACGATGTGTTTAGATGTTTGAAACGTAGGGATATGTTCAATTGCCCTTTTAGCAAACCTTCTCACATTTCAATAATTTTTCTGCATTAAAGTGTGACTGCATTCATAACATCTTCAACTGGTCATACAGTCGTGCATCGATTGTCGATTATCAAAAATCGGATTGCAACGAAAATTAATTAAAACATGCTTACACCATTAAATGCATTGACATAAAATGTTTTGTTCTTCACTCTTTTAAAACAATATGTTTAGGACTAAACTTTTATTTCTTAAACCACTGTATTTGTGATGCTTGAGTGATATCTATGCATACATAAGTATAAGGCTGAAGGCGGATGGGATTTGTACACTGATAAAACCAAACACCTCGCACGCTTGGTTGATCTCGGTAATGAAAGCATACCGAAATTTGCTCGGGTACAAAAGCAGAGTTGTCAAAACACGATTTAAATATCTTTGTAAACGAATAATAGACATACAAGTAGACGTATACAGTATTTCGAAATTACTTGCCAGTTGTGGATGTACGCGGGCCATGTGTTACGGTGTTATATCAACTGGGAATAGTTTGCAGTAAATTCGCTCTCGCACACTTAAGTTAGCACATTAAAACAATCTGGTATTACGGCTGCGGTATTGAATAGCGCATAATTTTGATGTGCAGTTGACAGAGTGTTGTGTATTGAAACCAGGCCATGGATAGCTACATGTAGGATTATTTGTTTTCTTCGTCACAAGGTAACTTTATGTAATCTTTATACATGTCAACTGCTCAGTATAAAACGAAACAATTTCATTTGAGCTAAAGTCTTATCATACCCACCTCGCGAATATTTTTAACATGCATAACACATAACTTTATATTTAAGTTTTGTTATTCGTGAATTTGATTTGTCATAGATATATGTATATACATGTTCTTATTGAAAAGTTAAAATCTGACCCTAGTGTACCATTGCCGAAAAATACAAAAATGCCCACGAATCCAGTACATTTGCTTTTTAATACATGTAATTTAAACGTATTTATATTAACTCTATTACATAAAAAGCCTAAGGCTTATTGAAAGATTCGGGTTCGTTTTTTTGGGGTTAAACATTTGTGACTTAAGAGAGATCTTAAGAACGATCACACCGTAGGGATCGATCCCTTGACCTGCCAGTCGCTATGCGGGCATAATATTCACGTTACCGCGTCCTTAAATGCTTGTAACTAAATAGGCGACGTAAGTTTTATTTCTACGACGTATTTGTTTCGGTAATTTATCTTGTCTATATGTTTTGGGAATCTTTAAAAGAAATACAATATGGCAGTCTATATCCGTTTAAACTTCAATGCATTACCGGTAAATTTCAGGGGCGTATTTAGGTGGGGGGCTAGGGGGCTAAAGCCCCCCAGCTGGCTGGCTAGACACGATTTTTAATAAAAATGAGCCCCTTACAGTTTCAATCCACTTGTGTATTTCCTGTCATATGTCCCTAATTAAGCCATAAACAGCTGTCGATTTGTGTGATTTGCCCCCAGGCATGTGTACAGACGATCTAACCTTCGTCAGCTAAACGCTTCATTGACTGTAAGTAATAAACTGCGCTATTTGATTGGCTGAAGAAGATACATTCAACTAATGAAATTCATCCATACATTTAAGCTATAGATAAATTTTTACAAATGGCTGCCGCATGAGACTTGTGAAAAACAATATTTCAATTTGTAGCAATTAAAGAGTTCAGACGAACGCAATGGACAATCATAATTATTTTTTCGGTAATATCTTTGATGAATTTAATTGGTATTAGCTCTTTAGAGTGATAATCCTTTTGAGTAACAAGTTATTGCCAGTGAAATTCAACTGCACACTTAATGAATGGCAATTATTATTTTTTTAATTTATTTTTTTTACAAATCGGGCTTACTGCTTTGATGTACATCCATACTTTTTAAAATTAAAAAAGACTCAAAAATGAAGAATTGCTTTGCTATATGAAACTAAATCATTTTCTTAAAGCGTGACAACATCGAGGCAGCAACACCCGAATTAAACTACACAGAAACCTAACGACTCCCTTTGTTAACACTTTTGTGAACGAAATGGAAACCCGATTCAGTGATTTGCAGACTAAGGCAGCCATGTGATTGAAGTTTATACCTGAACAAATGTGCGCCTCTCCTGTCAGTGCTAGTGACCTTGAATGGTTCATTGATGATCTCCCTTCCCCTCAGTCCCTCCCTGCTGAGTTGCACTTTATATGGCAGGCTAGGTGGAAAGGTGTACCCAACCCACCTACTACCCTTCAGGGCTCTGTTGCACATTGTTATTCCCAGCTGTACCCCACCATTTACACTGTTTTGTCCATATCATGTGTGTTCCCTGTTACATCATGCGAGTGTGAAAGGAGTATCAGTGCCCAAGGACTTGTTAAGACAAAACTAAGATCATCAATGGGTCAGAACAGGTTATCCGCTGTGTGCCTGCTTTCCATTCATAGGGACATGGACATAAACATTTTAATGTTGTACCTAAGTTGACCTAGAAGAATATCCAGCATGGTTAAATAGGAGGTCAACCCATCTTACTCTGTTAAAAGTTATTTATAAAGATAATGTCTCCCACCACTTAAGTGGTTTGAGAGACATTTGATTTACCCATGTGTGTCTGTCTGCCCGTGTGTCTGTCACACTTTATGTGTGAACTCAAGTTCTTATTTGTTTTACATGAACTTTTATCATGCAAAATGCTGATTAGATAGCAGGAAATCGCATTATTTCAAGGTGCCAATTCAAAAAAAAATCGTCGACGGAAGGGGACACCCCTCCCGCACCCTCCCCTGTTGATCCCCCCCCTCTAAAAAAATTCTGGATACGCCTCTGGGTAATAGAAGTAAACAGTGTTTTTTATCTGTAAAAACGATGTGCGTTGTGTGATAGCTCCCAGGTATGTACAATTAAAGCGTTGTGTGATAGCTCCCACCTACGTACAATTTTAAGAATGTCTATGTTAGGCTTACGGATATATTTAAAATTTGAATATTTATCAGATGTAGAATCTTCAGCTTAACTATTTACTAAATAAAATGATCCCTTCTTAAGTACTCTTTACTTGGACACGAAACCTGATTCAAACTTATTTTGTATCGCCTCGCCATTATGTACAGGCCTGCATGAAAAGCAATAAATTAGGATAACTGGAAAATGCAATAACAACAGTAATATTTGACGCAACCCAAAATTTCACCGTAGAAATAGCTGTACGATACTGAAGTGGATGTAAACGATTCCCGAGTATAATAACAGTCTAAATGTATGTATATGGAAATACGAGAAGTACTTGCTTTTCCCCCGAGACAAGTTGTGTGCTTAACTATCATTTATGAGGAAAATTTTACCGAACCTGAGTAGAAAATAGCATGTTCTAAAGGTTGATATTTTAAGTAGACCTGTCAATGGTAAATGTTGCAATCGTTATCTATCAGTACTGTATATGCCTGTACACACACAGCAATAGGTATTCATCTAATTGTATCCTTGTTTCTACATTTTGGTTATAACTTCTTGTATATTACCGCGCGAAATTGAATACAAATTTTAGAATGTCTTCGATCGACGTTTGCATCGTAAGAGCATTTGCCCAGAATTTTTAATAAAAAACACATCAATACGTGTATTATTTAATAGATCTACCCAATTAACAACGTGCACGTTAATAAAAAATGTCTCGTGCCCGCGAATATAGGTTGCATATGCTTTCGTAGTTGACGTCATATATTCACGAATGACGTCACACAAGTTCCAACAGCATAATATTCATGTATGGCGGGGTTTCTCGAGCATTTTAGGGGCCGAAATGAGGCTCGCCTTCGTCGCCTTCGTGTTGGTGACTTTTATCGCCACGTGCTTCCATGCCCGTGCTGCTGATGTTGCCAAGGCGGAGCTTGATCGACTGAAGGAATACCTGGAGAATGTGGAATTCATTGAAGACGAGGACGCATTGAACAGCCTTACAGGTGATAAAGCATTTATATCTAAATAAATAATTTATAACACAGGTAGAGTCTATTTTTTTAAATATTAAAACAGAACGTTCACTAAAAGATGGTTATTGCATTATTATTTATTTTGATAATGCAAAGTTCAACAATACGGTTGATTAATAAAAGGTATGTTAACATTCTTATTTGCATAGCCAATACATATGTATATCGGTTGTATATTACCACAACATGGCGCATATTATGTAATTAAAAATTACATTGTTGTTGCAACATATTGTAGGGCCAATGCATTAGCGCTTGTGAAGTTCTGGTACATAAATCCGCCATATTGGGATGTATTTTAACGACATTTTGAAAAGTGATGTATCAAACGACACAAACATTACATGACTCAAGTAAGATTTAGTGTTAATAATTGGCATGTTATTGGTACATTTCGACGACTTTACATTGGAAAAGTACTCTGTGCTATAAACGATATGAACGGACTAAACACATTTAAGTTCGTATTCCGATTTTCAAATAACCAAAACGTTATAGCGCTTTTCGTTTTGAATTACAAAGCAAAATGCAGAGCTTATTAGCTTATTCATATTTCGTTGCAATCTAAATGTAAAGAAAATCAATATATATTTATACACCAAGCACGTTCTTAGACAGTTCGACCACGTTTTGAAGAAAATGCAGAACGGGATGTGAACTTGATTGAACGTGTAGTTTTGGTCAGAAGAAAATCTGCAATATGACTAACTGACGTTCATACACAGTTTGCGCTACGTGCAGCTCGTGCCTATCCCGTCCTATCCCGTTGCCAGTCCGTCTTTATCCAGTTCAAATCGGGTCAATTTCCCAATTGTCCCCGTTGGTATACCGTTTCCAGTCAGACCGAGCCCGTCCTCAGTCATTTCAATTACGTTCGTACGCAGTCCTTCTTTATTCGTTGTGCAGTGGTAACTCGGTCAAAAGCAGTTCTCACTCCGTCCTACTACGTTCTTAGTACGTTTAGGACGTTGTTGCAGCCATTTTCTGCACGGCGATTATAAAACCGACTACGTTCCTGCCAGTTCTCATTTATGTTTCACGATTTGAGCCGACCAGACGTACATTTGTAATGCCTCCAAGAAATAATTCCGCCAAATTTCTCACCCAACAAGTTCTGTGTCGTTTCCGCCTTCTTTCTCGGCCCAACAAAACAGTTTACAAAATTAAGAGCTCCAAGATTGTCCATGTTTCAACTCAATACTAGTATCACAAATGGTGAAATTTGAGACAACGAATTCTATTTATATGCACATTGTCTGAACGTATACGGTTTGAACGTTGTAACAACTGCATTAAACGATTTACAACGTACTTGGAACCTACTGCGAACTCCTTAAAACGAATACAACGTACTAAGACCGTACTGAGAACTCGTAGAACGTGTTGCAAACGTTGTAAGAACTTATCTTTTGGTTTCTATTTATTTTCACGAAACAAGATCGTACTTGAGACGTAGTGCGAACGGGGTCGGTCTGTCTGAAAACGGATTGGACGGACCAGAAACGGACTCGATCTTTGTGGCATCGTACAGGTAATTTCGGTCCGATCGCACTACGTTCTGGCACGTTCCTAACTCGACCTTAACACGACCTATCCGTTCTTAGTACGTCCATTCCGTTTCCAGTGCGTGGTTTCTACGTTTAATTGTAGAACGGGATGACCGGAAGAAAATTTTGACCAGGCTCAAAGTTCTGAAACGCCTCTCCCGTTCATCCCCGTTCCAGGGCGTCCACAAAGTTCGAAGACAGTTCGTAACACGTTGCTACTACGATCACTCCGTTCTCACACAGTTCGAGCCCGTTTAGTCACATTTTTCAGAACGTACTTCAAACGAAGTCGGTGTATTGGGGGTATAAAAATTGGGAATCAGTGTGTTCCCGTTCGCTGCTTTGCATGATAAAACGGTAAAAGAATGTCGCTGCTGTTTTGGGGATGATTGAGCTTGTGTACTGTTCTTCCTCAGATTGATAATTTTAAACGAACAATCGAATGAATACATTATAACACATTGATGTTAGATTTGCAAAGTATGTTCATTATGTCTTAGAACAACGTTGACAATTATTAATACCGGTATACGGGTAGGTTACTAGAAGCCCATCTTTTCAAAGCCTAGCATTTTTGCAAAGTAATATGAAGTGTGTTTTGAGTACTTAAGCGAAATTACGATTATCCGCTCGTTAATTGCAATCTTTCCATAGGTTTATAGATACTAGAAATGTCAATTAACATAAATAGTACCTACACGGTGTAAAACATTTAGTGAAGTCTAGCGTATCGCACGAGTTTTGAGTAAAGCTCCAGAAAATTGAAAACAAAATACCTAATTCTGTACATTTAATTTTCGTCAAGCCAACTACCTTTATGATTAGCAATTGATAATTTGGTTTGGAACAGAAAACTAATTATAATCAAACAGATTAATTAAATCTCGTTAAACCGGAAAAATGGACTCAACAGCTTTGCACAAAGTAAATATCGACAAACTATAGCTGTATTTAAACATTATTTAAGTGATGATACGCATATATATTGAAAGGAATGTAGTCATCAATCATTTTAAGTCGCCAGATTTATTGCTTCGAGACATGAACATAAAATATATAGTAGCCACGTACATACAAACAATAGTTAATCCGAAGAACAATGCTAATGAATAAAATTATATGAAATATTCTACTAATATAGATAATAGAATCTAGCTATAAAAATAATAGAATCTAGCTCACTTAAAGTCCTTACACTCTTTTGGGGACCCACAGATACCGACAAGTCTAATTGTTGCAGAAACCGAAAATTGTATTGATATGTCGTATGAACATAATTATCTGATCTGAACAGAAAAGTGAGAAGTTAAATAACAGACTTCATGTCCATTTTACATGAGCGATTTCTTTTGAACTATTTTATTTTTCAACTACGTTTAAAGGGGCCTTTTCACAGATTTTGGCATGTTTTGAAGTTTGTCATTAAATGCTTTATATTGATAAATGTAAACATTGGGTCTTAAAAGCTCCAGTAAAAACAAAGTATAAAATTTAAAAAAAGAAAGAAAAAAAGGTAACCCTCAGCAGGGCTCGAACCACTGACTCCAGAAGTCCTGGAGTAAAAAGTCTTCGAATTAGACCACTCGGCCATCCTTCCGTGTACTATGTCGGAAGTATTTTATACTTTATGTAAGCAATCCTCGTAGATTCACAAAATATAACGACAACAGAACTCTCCAAATTAATAATTCGTTTCGCGATGCAACGCTTTATAATTTTCAGGTTTTTAAATCATAAAAAGATGCATATAATGGCTATTTAAGAGCATGGTAAATGTTCAGTATTACTGTTTCCTTACAAATATCGTAACTAAAACGAAATTTCGCAAATCTGAATCAACTTTTTTCAATTTTGTCAAATTACCCAAACGTGAAAAGGCCCCTTTAAATTGCTCTTTACGTTGCCACAATTACCGGGGTAAGAGATTACGGTATTTCTTAGAGATTTCAAAGAACAAAACCGTATGTTGCTTTTTTTATTGGTCATTTTTAAGCATTCGCTCTTAAAAAGGTATTGAAAAGGCAATCAGCAAAGCAGAAAAAACACAACGGTTTACCTGTAAAATACAGTAAATTTACTTGTAAAATAAAGTACTTTGAACGTAAATTTTATTCAAAGTAAAAATTTAGTCAATCAAAAACGACCGAAACGAATTCACTGTTGCAAAACGTGAGTTTTTATTGCTCAAAGTTTGATATACCCGTGATTAAATTATTAATCTTGTGAACATATGTAAAAAGTATGTTTTCGTTCAATTGTAGCATATGCATGTCCTCGTGAAATAGCGTGTCGCTAATGTTTTCAATAAGAAAAAAATGTCAGTGTTGTTTATTGACACATCAGTTTTGATAAAGACATATACACATAAGCGCATTAAAATACTACTTTTGATGGGGTGGCGGATATAGGCCTTGCACCAGTAGTGTTATACTTTAACCTCAATCTAAAATTTTCTTAATAATAAATTAATTACAGTGCTAAATTAGGGAGGCACACTGGCATAGTGATGCCTAACGATAGGTTTCGCTTTTTTTTCCAGTTCATTAAAAAAAATGCGTTACAACTTACGTTTTTCTTTATTTATCTGAATATAAAATAAACGTTTACTAAAATAATAATTATAGATAATTAATTTATAAAGATTATATTCTTATACGATATACAATTCGAAAATATAAAACGCAGCGTATAGTTATTTCATAAAATTTGTACATATAATTGTGAATGCTTGCTTTGATCCTTAAAGGGGCCTTTTCACAGATTTTGGCATTTTTTAAACTTATTCATTAAATGCTTTATATTGATAAATGTAAACATTGGATCATAAAAGCTCCAGTAAAAAATCAAGAAAAAAAATAAAAAAAGGAAAAGAACATTGCCCGGAGCAGGTTTCGAACCAGTGACCCCTGGAGTCCTGCCAGAGTCCTGAAGTAAAAACGCTTTAGCCTACTGAGCTATTCCGCCGTGTACACATTCTGGACGTATTTTATACCTTATATAAGCAATCTTCGTAGTTTCACAAAATTGAACGACAAAAACAGAACTCTCCAAATTATTCAATCGTTTCGCGTTGCAACGCTTTATAATTTTTAGGTTTTAAAATCGTCAAAAGATGCATATAATGGCTATATTAGAGCATGGTTAATGTTCAGTATTTCTGTTTCCTCACAAATATCATAACTAAAACGAAAACTTACGAATCTGAAACAACTTTTTTCAATTTTGTCAATTTACCAAAGCGTGAAAAGATCCCTTTAAGCCATTTTTGTCATGATATTCCTCGGCTGTTGTGTGCCGTGGGCAATATTGGCCAGATCCATGTTTTAAAATATTACATGTATTCAACGCGTAATCACTGATTAATTGAGAACACGAGATTCAGTCTGTGCATTTTTTTCTTCTAAAAAATCACTTCTCTTTAAAAATTACATCAAAGTGCCGATAATTAATTTGACGTCATCTGTGCTTGTTGCTTTACATCTTACCGGTTAACGAATAAATAAGACGTAGAACAGTTGAACGTGTATTTGTAAAATATTTGCAATTACTAAGTCGTGGAGTAAAGGTGCATCGCATCAACATTTTCATAAATTTGCCATCTTATCCAAATAGCAACATCCTGCTGGAAGGCGTGCGATCCTTGGTAGCCATTTTAACGCTGCTAGTGGATTAACTAAGGCACGTGAAATCAATGGAGTGCCAGAAACCAACCGGTGTTTGGTACAACAGGAAGTAGATATCTGCAAATCTTGTGTGTATGCCCGGCCTAAATAGTATTGAATAAACCAATAAACCAATATCAAATACGAGACGAAATGTCGTGTCACATGACTTGATATGGAAAATCCATATACCGGTCCGATAATCCATATTCCTGGCCGAAAATACATATCACGCATTAATTGACGCGAAAGTCACGAAGTTACTTTTTTCTTTGTTTTCTCCATTGTCACAATTTCGTAGCGTCGTTATATATACGGTAATTACTTCATTGTTTATAATTAAATTAAAAACGCACGACTATGTCCACATGTATGTGTCGCTCCTGAACAAACAGATGAAGGTAATGACGTCACATCTGGGTAAATAGAACGTGAGACGCACATTAAACATCACAAACAACGATGCGCATACTTATACTTTAATACAAACAGGCATGAAATTCATTCTTTAAGTATCATTTTTTGGTTGGCGACTGGAAGCGCTCGCAGATATTGTGGACACAACATTGTTGAAATTCACATTAAATTAATTTGATACACAGGGACAGCAGGGCCGGAGGGGCTAAAGCTCTCGGGCCGATCTCTAATTATACATTTGAGCATTTTGAATTAGTCATTAGAGATTATTCACTTGACAAGCAGGGCAGGGAGGTTATATCGGCCCGGCGAGCAATATCTGCCCGAGAGCTTTAGCTCTCACCTAAGTTCCTAATTCTTTTGTGAGTATTTGTTAACTTTGTGGCTGGACTACATTTTAAACATATCTACATAAAAATAAGATGTCCATGGATAGCATAAATTAATCAGTATAATTTCTAATATGGTACCTTAAATGGTAATGTTTCCCTTCTAGAACGCACGGAAGAAGAGGTTATGCGTAGCGCGTGCGACTCACAAATGCACTACGACGAGCCTCTACCCGATGACGTTAGCGAATTTGTCGATGACGTAACGCAGTTCGTGGGAACCTGGGATATGTGTCTCGGAAAGTGGCAGTCGAAGACTGCGTATGCAGATTGGAATTACGAAACAGATCTCACAGACGCCAATGCACAGAAGGTGTGCATGTTTTAATTACCCCTTGGCGACATTTAAGGACTTCTGTTAAATATTTTGCCTAAAGCCAAGTGTCTGGCACGCGCTACTGTGACATGAAGTTTCCAAAGATTCAAAGTGCTGAGTCCATGATGGACAAAGATCTATTCTGTGTACCAATATTTCAATTGAATGCATGCAAACGGTGAAACCAGAAGTCGATCCACTCAAATTCTTGTTTAAGTGCTTTATTGCCCTTTATTCTAGATTTTAGTCAAATGATTCATCAATAGAGTGTGAATGACACTAATTTTTGGACTATGTATTTCATTTAAAACACATCACAGGAAAGCAAAAACAATCAAATAATGAGCCTATCTCTAGGACAACGGTGTAAATGCTTGTGCATTAAGTGTCGTCCCAGATTAGCTTGTGCAGTTCCGCCTAAACTGGTTCTTCGCTAAGAAAATATTTCCTTTCAACAAAAAATACAATTAAAGCGGGAAGTGTCGTCCCTGATTAGCCTGTGCTTGCGTAGGCTAATCTGGGACGACATTTACGCACACTCATGAAGTCTCGTTTTCCAAGACCGAGAATTATATAATATACATTTTCTGTTGTTATTTAAGAACACGGATGTATCAGTGCAAAGGTCCGGGTTTACAAAGCAGCTGTCTGTACAGGCGACCAAGGTGCTCAACCATGCGCACTTCAGCGAGCTCGACGATGACATTAAGAGGCAGGTGCGTCTGCTTGCATTCGAGACCAGCCCCAAGGACCCTGATGACAATATGTAAGGAGTTTCGGAGCCGCGTTAAGGAAAAACTGGGCTTAATGCATGTGTCGTCTGCAAAGGCTAATCACGGACGACACTTTCCGCTTTTATGGATTTTTTCGTTTAATGATGGAAGTCTCTTCTTAAATCTAAATTCAAATTTAAGCGAAAAGGGTCGCCCCAAATTAGCCTTTGCTGACTGCACAGATTAATCTGGGACGACACTTTATGCACATACATTGGGACGACACTTTATGCACATGCATTAAGCTGACTGCACAGACTAATCTGGGACGACACTTTATGCACATGCATTAAGCTGACTGCACAGACTAATCTGGGACGACACTTTATGCACATGCATTAAGCTGACTGCACAGACTAATCTGGGACGACACTTTATGCACATGCATTAAGCTGACTGCACAGACTAATCTGGGACGACACTTTATGCACATGCATTAAGCTGACTGCACAGATTAATCTGGGACGACACTTAATGCACATGCATTAAGCTGACTGCACAGACTAATCTGGGACGACACTTTATGCACATGCATTAAGCTGACTGCACAGACTAATCTGGGACGACACTTTATGCACATGCATTAAGCTGACTGCACAGACTAATCTGGGACGACACTTTATGCACATGCATTAAGCTGACTGCACAGACTAATCTGGGACGACACTTTATGCACATGCATTAAGCTGACTGCACAGACTAATCTGGGACGACACTTTATGCACATGCATTAAGCTGACTGCACAGACTAATCTGGGACGACACTTTATGCACATGCATTAAGCTGACTGCACAGATTAATCTGGGACGACACTTTATGCACATGCATTAAGCTGACTGCACAGACTAATCTGGGACGACACTTTATGCACATGCATTAAGCTGACTGCACAGACTAATCTGGGACGACACTTTATGCACATGCATTAAGCTGACTGCACAGACTAATCTGGGACGACACTTTATGCACATGCATTAAGCTGACTGCACAGACTAATCTGGGACGACACTTTATGCACATGCATTAAGCTGACTGCACAGACTAATCTGGGACGACACTTTATGCACATGCATTAAGCTGACTGCACAGACTAATCTGGGACGACACTTTATGCACATACATTAAGCTGACTGCACAGACTAATCTGGGACGACACTTAATGTACATGCATTAAGCTCACTTTTCCCAGAACGATGCTCATTTGATGGACATGATTTTACTGTAAGATGATTTTGATTGTATGATAAGATGTTCGCAACTGCATCGTAACGCATACAACTTGGGAATGTTTAACGAGGGATGTAATTATTTTGTTAGACCTAATTATAAACAATAGGGTCTGAATATTCGCCGTTTACCGTTTTACTCTAAACAATTCATACTTAAATACGGTGTGCATCCCATAATAACATCTTGGCGAAAAAACATAGATCAGACACACAATTATATAAACATGAAAAAAAGAAAAGCACTTATTTAAGTGATATTATGCGTATCTAACAGTATATGCTATGTTTATGGGTGCCTATCGCAACCGTTGTTTATTGTAGGTGTTTTCACTTCACCTGCAGCATCAACATACTAAAACAAAATCCCGGAAAGAGCAAAATAATGCATTTGAATATCAACCGTACTTTCGTTTAGACAACTGACGACAGAAATGATTCGATGTACGATGTGAATCTAAATTTAGTTTTAGTGCAGATTCGTTCATACGACACAAAGACACAATTTTGTTTAACGGATCATTTTAATTTTCTGCAACGATATCTATTCAAAAAGATAGTTCCGCTCGGCTTAGAGGACTGGGGCAGTCATGTAATATATCGAATATAATATATATCTTTTATTAACAACTGGTAGCAAGATGAGTTGCAGATAATTGATCAGTTACAACATTTTAACTAACTGTTTTGACCTGTTAATTCTTTTCAGCTCAATTCAACAGTGAAAAATGCCCATAATATCACTTTAAAGCAAGATGGGAAAAACAAAGCTTCTCGCGCTTAGTCAGACACGCAAAGCTTCCCGCGCTTAGTCAGACACGCAAAGCTTCCCGCGCTTAGTCAGACACGCAAAGCCTCATAAGCTATTATTACAATTAAACATTTGAGCTTTCATCGTTCGCCTATACGGTATGTGTTGCTTTATTTTGTATATAGAGCCCTGGAGACCACAAAGAACGACCTGCAGAAGATCTACAGCACGGCAACTGTGAACGGCCTCCCCCTGGAGCCCAACGTGACGGAAGTGATGTCGCACTCACGTGACCCGGATGTTCTGCTCGGTGCGTGGTGGGGCTGGCGGAATGCTACGGGTCCGCTCATGAAGGACAAGTATGAACGGATGATCGGACTGCTGAACAAAGGGGCCACTGACAACGGTATTTAAACCATATACAGGTTTGGGTTGGGATTATTTAAACACTTTCTATAGTATTCTTATAAAAATAGACCTACTTATGGGTATATTTAACACGATGTGTTTAGAGTATAAACGCCATACTGACATTGACACAATTATATGTACCAAAGTACTAATATATTGTATTAATATATTAAGAATGTTTTTTTAAAAAAAGGACTTTTAAATGATAAATTTAATACTTGAAAAGATTTCCTATTTATACGAGAAGTCTAAAGTTGAGATTTTTGAAGCTCTTATTCCTGATAAATTTTTAATTACCGGTATATATCTAATATGGAGACTACTTCAATTATACCATGTTAGACTAAACTCTACTTTTCTGTTTGGGCATTCTAGGTTTCGCTAACTACGCCGACGCTTGGGAGGAAAGTCAGTTCGACTCCACAGACGACATCGAAGAACAGGCGGCGAAATTGTGGATGGAAATCAAACCGCTGTATGAACAACTGCATGCGTACGTCCGCCACCGCTTGGCGGCCTATTACCATGACTATCGCTCCTTTAACAACGACATCAAGTTCTGGGGAGTGTTCAGACAAGGTGCTATGCCAGCACACCTACAAGGTATTACCTCGCTATACAAAAATGAACGGTCGACATTTAAAGAGGAAATTTGTAAAAAGTACCGGTACTAGTTTTTGGCTTTGTTGGCCTTGATAATTATTTTGGCTGTCTCAGAATATTTTTTTTCAATTTTTGCATGAAAACAACTTATGTACCGAGAGAGAAGGAAAGTACAATATACAATAATATTCCATTATTTAACAAACAATAGAAATATATTGGTATTTTATATCATTTTAACAATAAAGGGAACATGTGGTCACAACAATGGGAAAATATCTACGACATCGTTAAACCATATCCAGAAGAAGTGGAGAAAGACTACGACAAAATGCTCAAGGAAAAAGTCTTTGACGCCGCCAAACTGTTTAAAATGGCGGAGCAATTCTACACGTCAATCGGACTATTTCCAATGACAAACGACTTCTGGAAGTATTCGATGATTACTAAACCGGAAGGTCGTGATGTCGTCTGCCATGCTTCAGCGTTCGATTTTTACACTACAAAACCGCCAAATAACGATTTCCGGTAAGAAATTTCGTCAATGATTATATACCGTTTTGAACATTAAATACTGAAATGTGGGCCCAATATGATGAATGGTTTTCTTTGGTTTTAGGTCGCAAAATCCTAATACTCATTCCTTATACAGGGTGCAGGATCACGTGCCTTTGTGGGGTTCACAATGGAACGTTAATTGATGTAAACACACCGGTATGTGGTACTTTTCCTCAAATAACTTTTTAAAACAACTGTTCTTAAGAATTTCAAGTAGTGCATAAAAGACAGTTTTCATGCTTCTTATGGCAATGTGAAATATATTAGAATTACTTTATTTAAATAAGCCTGTGTTCTTGGCCAAAAAACGATTGTCACGCAATCATCTACACGGCTATGCTGCACGCAACGTGAAATTTAGGCACTGATTTCAGACGTTTTCAATGATTTATTCTTAAATCTTTAAATATCTACACAAACTGCCAGAAAAACTGCCTGTCCAATAACTTGAGATATTGACAAAAGGACAGTTCTTAACGGTGTGTTTACATTCTGCCCAAACCGTGTCTAAGCCTCTTTTAACCCTTTTGATCCTGCATCCTGTATACAGGTTGCAGGATCAACGGGGTTTTCAGGGGTGTACACACGGGCTGGAGAGGTCTTTTATGCACTAGTTGAAATTCTAAAGAAAAAATGTTTTAAAAAGTGATTTGAAAAAAACACACCACTTACCGGTGTGTTAACATCCATTAACGTTCAATTGTGAACCCCACGAAGCCACGAGATTCTTCACCCTGTATACATGTACCATACATTTTAAATGCGAAAATGAACTTTACGTCCTTTTTTATATAGAGGAATAATAAAAAAATCTTACAGAACATTCTCAGCAGAAATTATTTAATTTTAAATATTCTAATTTTTTTCGACATGCATTTGCTCGTTAAAAAATGGCAAGCACGTTGACCAATATGAGACGACGTTTCGCAGCACAAGCCTCATTGTTACCTTAAATGTCAAGGTCAGACTTTGATATTATAGCGGCGTGGCGGTATGTATCACCTTCAATGAAAGCTTTCGTTATTTTCAATGAAGCATTCTTTACGAGTTTATTAATAACATTTCCGATCCTTAAATATTTAAGTGGTATCCTACTGATACAAAAAAGATTTTTCATATAACGTGTCAGAATACTCTAAACACGTCTTTCAAGTAAAACGTGTTAATTAATGTAGAGTTAAACTATTGTGAATCTTTTCATGCACACTAAAATGCGTTCTTTATCGTTTCATATGCTTTTATATACACCTGCAATATGTTTGCATCCGTAGTTTGAAATACTTGTAACATATTTCGGATTGCTACACTCGTGCGCTCTGTTTTCGCGGCTTTTATTCCTTCCACTTTCTCTGTGTATGCGCACGTTATTACAGAATCAAGATGTGTACAGAGATCAACATGGACAGTTTCGAGACGATTCATCACGAGATGGGTCATATCACTTACTTTATGGCTTACCAAGACCAGCCCACAGTCTACAGGTTAGAATCCGAACTCTTATCCGAACAGGCTTATAATTCACAAGGCCATATGTAAAATGTGAATTTAAAGCGGGTATATACGATCTTGTCAAATATTTAGTAATAAATATAAAATGTGTAAAAAACTGATTATACATATATTTCAATATAAACTAAAATAAAAGTTAAGAAGAACATGTGTCGAAAAATGCTAAATAAGCCAGATATTTAATTCTCAAATCGAAAAAGGCTGTACAGCCGAATTCGCCAGCATGTATATCATGCATGTACGATGTGAATCGAAATTTAGTTTAACGGTTCATTTGAAATTCCTGCAGCGATATCGATTCATACGACACATGAACACTTACAAAAAAGACGAATGCATCGGTTATTGTAGGAAAATAATTACGAATTATCTTCGTCACAATCGGCTCGGGGCGCTAATTTGTATTTGCTGTATTTTATGAAATTCGTCTTAAATGTATCATTTTTCTTGCAAATTGTGTGTTATTATAACATATTTGTATCAATATTTTACAATTTAGCACATATAAAAATCGTATATACCCGCTTTAAAGCTTGTGCGCGTTTGTCAGGCGGGTAGACTTGATTTCCTGCCACATCTTCTCCTCCTGCATAAGTATTTGTGACAAAACTGTCTTATTGTAGGCTATTATATTCACGATGTTTACTGAAAACTCAAAATTTCAGTAGAGTCGGTTACAAGACCAGCATGATTTACTTCTTAGCAAATTATCGCCGCTTATTGCGGACAGTAGAAAAATGCACCTCGACTTCGAAAATGGGCATTAACATTGGAAATCGTATCACAATTTCTTTTCCTCTAGAGACGGCGCCAATTCCGGGTTCCATGAAGCTATAGGCGACACCATCAGCCTGTCGGCAATGACTCGGCAGCATCTTGAACGCCTGCTAGGGGACGGCCAGGGCACACCGGTACAGACCGTGCGGTCGGCCGAACAAGGGAAGCCGTCAAAAGGTATGGGAAGTATATTTATTACAAGTTGTTGACTATTGTCGCTGTGGAGTTGACGTTTACTATAAAAGCATTAGAGTCATGCATTAATTACCCATTCCTTGGAAATCGTCAACCAGTGCACATTGAAGCCTCATTTGCCACTGTTCGTGGTTTATTTGGATCAAAATCATGCACATTATCGGTCGGTCGGGTAAGTGTTACCTACTTTGGCTCAAAATAAAACAAATTCACATGAAAGGGGACCTGTAAATATACTCTGAAATACATACACATATTAATTATCGATTTGTTTCTCCGTTTCATATGGGCAATGTGCATGTTCAGTTAGTATTTGCCCCTTTCTTATATATGTATATGAAGCTCAAAGGACTTGAGATAAACGTTGAAAGTGCACGACAATTGTCGTTCAAGTGCATTACAATAACATATTTAAAAGAAGGAAATAAAATCGGGTCACTTAAAAAAGTCTAAAAAGTAATAAATTGGAATTTACAGTTTTCGAAATCAAAACGGTGTTCAGCTGTAAGATCCTTTGGACTAAAGTTTGATTTCTGCTCAAGATATTTGTTGGCCGTGTACTGGTAGTCTGCGGGAATAGCAACGTCTTAATGACCACGTCACTTGTACTAATTATCTTACCGCTTCTGTTCAGGGGACATAAACTACCTGATGAGGAAAGCGCTGATCAAGGTAGCCTTCCTTCCCTTTGGTTACCTCATAGACAAGTGGCGCTGGGACGTGATGCGGGGAACCGTGACCAAGGACCAGTACAATAGACACTGGTGGAAACTGATGTGAGTCAAATGTAGTCATAAATCCATGACAAACACCTATCATTTTTAGCTCATCTATTTTTTGAAAAAAAAATATGAGCTATTGTCATCACCTTGGCGGCGGCGTCGGCGTCTGCGTCGGCGTTGGCGTCCGGTTAAGTTTTGCGTTTAGGTCCACTTTTCTCAGAAAGTATCAATGGTATTGCATTCAAACTTTGTACACTTACTTACTATCATGAGGGGACTGGGCAGGCAAAGTTAGATAACTTTGCTTGCATTTTGACAGAATTATGTGCCCTTTTTATACTTAGATAATTGAAAATTTTGGTTAAGTTTTGTGTTTAGATCCATTTTATTCCTTAAGTATCAAAGCTATTGCTTTCATACTTGCAACACTTACTAACTATCATAAGGGGACTGTGCAGGCAAAGTAATGTAACTCTGACTGGCATTTTGACAGAATTATGTGCCCTTTTTATACTTAGAAAATTGAAAATTTGGTTAAGTTTTGTGTTTAGGTCCACTTTATTCCTACAGTATCAAAGCTGTTGCTTTCATACTTGCAACACTTATTAACTATCATAAGGGGACTGTGCAGGCAAAGTTATGTAACTCTGACTGGCATTTGGACGGAATTATGGGCCCTTTATACTTAGAAAATTGAAAATTAGGTTAAGTTTTGTGTTTTGGTCCACTTTACCCCTAAAGTATCATAGATATTGCTTTCATACTTGGAACACTCGCAAACTATCATAAGGGTACAGTTAAAGAACAAGTTGCATAACACTGGTTGTATTTTTTACAGACTTATGGCCCTTTTTTGACTTAGTCACTTTGAAAATATGGTTAAATTTTGTGTTTTGATCCACTTTACTTCTAAAGTATCAAGGCTATTGCTTTCAAACTTCAAATACTTTCATGCTATCATTAGGTTACTGTACCTGGCAAGTTGAATTTTTACCTTGACCTTTGAATGACCTTGACTCTTAAGGTCAAATTATTAAATTTTGCTAAAATTGCCATAACTTCTTTATTTATGATTAGATTTAATGGAAACTTCGACAAAACTACTCTTACCTGACATACCACAATAGACTTCACCCAAACCATCCCCCGTGCCCCCACCCCCCCCCCCTCCGAATCCCCCCCTCCCTAATTTTTTTTTTTTTTTTTAAGATCATCTCAATAATGACCACCACACCCTCACACTATACCCCCCCCCCCGACCCCACCCCCGCCCCATTTTTTTTGAAACGGTTAAAAAACACAAATATTTATTTTTATTATTTTATGTTTGAAATACCGTCCAACCATCGCACCCAAGAATCCCCCCCACCCACCCTCCCCCGAATCCCCCCCCCTAATTGTTTTTTTTTAAGATCATCTCACAAATGACCACCACACCCTCACACTATACCCCCCCCCCTACCCCCCCCACCCCACCCACCCCCAATTTTTTTTTTAAACGGTTAAAAAACACAAATATTTATTTTGGTTATTTTATGTTTGAAATACCGTCCAACCATCGCACCCAAGAATCCCCCACCCACCCACCAACCCCCCCCCCCCGATTTTTTTTTTGCATTTTTTTTCCGTATTTTTGGAAGATAATGTAATAAATGTCCACACCCCCACACTATACACCCCTCTTCACTCCACCCCTCCCTCCTTAATGTGATTGAAAATGAAAGTCCCTTCACCTTTAAAAAGAAAATAGATGAGCGGTCTGCACCCGCAAGGCGGTGCTCTTGTTAAATATTAAACAATTCAGTGGACGTTACAGCTCGATTGCTTCAAGCAATTGCTGGTAAACATATCAAATGCATATATTCAGTATGTATTTTATTTGGCCGCACAGACTAATCATGGACGACACTTTCTGCGTGTATGGTATTTTTCGTTTAAATGAATCAATTTAAGACGGAAGGTGTCGTCCCGCATTAGCATGTGAAGACTGCACATGCTTATCTGGGACGAAACTTTAAGCACATGCATTAAGTCCCGTTTTCGCAGAGCGAGACTCGTATTCCTGTCTGTTATAGACTCCAGTACCAGGGCCTGGTGTCGTCAGTCCCGCGCAGTGAGAAGGACTTCGACCCGGGATCAAAATACCATATACCGAGTGACTCCCCTTATATATGGTAAGTGTTAATTAAGAACTACGTTCCGTCAATTTTGCATAGTATATATTGTTACTGATAAAACCATGTTTTGTCGTAGTAATCATTTTTATGCCCCCTTTCGAAGAAAAGGGGGCATGTAGTGATCGGACTGTCCGTCCGTCTGTATGTCTGTCCGTCCGTCTGTCTGTCCGTCTGTCTTTCCGTCACACTTTGCGTTTAGGTTTCGAAAAATGCTCATAACTTATATGCCCCTTGAGATATAACCTTTATATTTGGTATGCGTGTGTATATGTACGAGGCCTTTCCATACGCACAAAAATGTTCACCCCTGTGACGTTGACCTTGAACTTAGGGTCCGCGTTTAGGTTTCGAAATCTGCGTTTAAGTTTCGAAAAATGATCATAACTTCTATGTCAATTGAGATATAACCTTCATATTTGGTATGCATGTGTATATGGACGAGGCCTTTCCATACGCACACAAATTTTAACCCTTGTGACCTTGACCTTGAACTTAGGGTCCGCGTTTAGGTTTCGAATTCTGCGTTTAAGTTTCAAAAAATGCTCATTTCTTCTATGTCCCTTGAGATATAACCTTCATATTTGGTATGCATGTTTATATGGACGAGGCCTTTCCATGTGCACACAAATTTTCACCACTGTGACCTTGACCTTGAACTTAGGGTCCGCGTTTAGGTTTCGAAATCTGCGTTTAGGTTTCGAAAAATGCTCATCACTTCTATCAAAGCGTTAATAGGGGGCATATGTCATCCTATGGTGACAGCTATTGTTTATTATATTGCAATCTAATCTGGGAAACTCGTTTAAATTATAGATTATACTCCTGAGTATTTTACGACTGAAATTATTTTTAAAAAAATACACGTATTTTTGACCTTATGTTGTAATAACGTAATTTATTAACCTGTGAAACTACCATTACTTAAACATGGTAAACTCACTTTGTTCCCGAATTTGTATTTATCCGGTCGCTTTATAGTCGAGTCGTCCTGCAGCGATCTACGATGCAGATGTAGATCTTCTAATAATCTAATAACGGTGATGATGTGTCTTTTGAATGGCTTTTGTGTATATACTTAGTACGTGCATACATACACGCGTATGGCTTTCAAAGACAATCGCTAAACTTTACAGAACAAGGTGACCCAATGATAGGCATCTTCTTTTCCAGTTACTTCATCAGTTTCATCAGCCAGTTCCAGTTCTACGAGGCAATGTGCGAGGCGGCCGGGCACCAGGGCCCGCTGTACAACTGCGACTTCTACCAATCCGTTGAGGCCGGGAACAAACTTAAGTATGGATCCAGTCTGTCTTTGTAATATTGGACGGTATTGGCTATCTAAAATCTGAATTAATTGAACGCATATTCTATGCACACAATAATTTGCTTTCATTTTCCAAATTAAATCGAATGGTATGGCGGCATAAATGGGACATAGGAAATATGTCCCCTTTATGCCACCGTAGAATGGTCATCTGCTGGTAATGTATACTACTATTTTTAACTAAGCTTGTGCAAAATCGAAAACAACGCTTCATTAAAAGGGGAACGAAAGAGTCGTCCCTCCTCAACCGTATTTAATATAAATTGACTAGCATTCTGAATGTTTTAACATGGAAGTACTTTTGACCATGCGTATTTGATTGCCAATGACAATGGCTTCAGAAAATGTATTTTAATGTTTTATTCCGAAAAGGTGTTGTTATGTTTCTTAACATGTTAGAGGACAAAACAGACTGTTGGCAACCGTAGTCGGTTACTGAATAGTTTCGTACTTTCTTAATATAATCGCCGGACGATAATAATAATTGTCCTCAAACAAGAGGCTATAAATGCAAGATAACCGTTCTGTATGAATCTTATTTGGCTTGAGGCATATCACCTCTATGAGGATACCGTGTTCACTACATACATGTACAAATGTAATTATAGTTTATAACTACGCAATATAACTGACCAAGTGACATTTACAAGGTGTTTAAATGGTCAAATAATGAATCGGGTATCTGAATTATTAGTTGGTTATATTTCATTCAAATCGTTAACTACTACTTGTTTGCCGTGATATTGCTGCAATATATCTTAAATGTGAAACACGATGCAATTCTTCCAATTAAGTACTTTGGTTTCGAATTACTTTTCATGGTATTTCTTGCACTCAACTTCGTTGCCATTAACAAGGGGACCACATATTTACTTAAGAAAATACCTAGTCATAAATTGCTAGTGGACTTGTCGTTAGTGGACTTGGCACATTAAATACTTGAAATAGATGCCGGATATAATCTGGTTTTTGTTACACGAGTGTGACTTTGTCTGATTCGGTTTTTATTTTCTACTAGCATTTAAATCTTTAACAAATGAAGATTGTGTGTATCAGCTGCTATTTGAAGTCAGTCACACGAGCTTTATCTATAATCACGCTGTAAAGAGCAACGTTTATATATATACATTAAACGAATATGTGGCAGTTTATACAAGTGTGCGGGTTAAAAAATATTTTATACAACTCAAATCATTTAAATGGACTGTCAACCACGACGACGTAGAAAAGAAAAGTTGTAAAATACCGTATTTTTAAAAATTATTAGTTTATATTGATCAAAATAATACGACAGGTATATTTCATTACTTGAAAAAAGTTTTCATATTTTCAGTATATTTGGTAATAAATTATACTGGGTATGTCTACCAGGTAACTACCAGTTAACTATAAATAACGCCCGTAGATTGATCATCATCGTTATGTGGTAAACTCAGGAATGCAAATTGTGCATGCGTAGTGAATTGTATATATCTAATATAGGAAATGATCAATCTACTAGCGTTATTTATAGTGTGTATGTCGTTATGTCACCTATTTTTGCGATGTACTTTCGATTTCACATCACGAAATTTTATTACCAAATATACTGAAAATATGAACTTTTTTCAAGTAATGTAATATACCAGTTGCGATATTTCAATCAATATAAACTAATAATTGTAAAAAAAGTATTTTTACATTTTTTTCTTTTTCGTCATTCGTGGTTGACAGTCCAGTTAAGATATATGCGAATATGCTTTGCTTAAACTTCAAAATACATTTTATAACTAGTATGGTATAATATGCCGTGGAACATACAAACAATCTATTTCAGTACAGTAATTTTGTACCCGATTTATATGTGTTTGTTCATACATTGTATTTAAAAATGGTATCCGCTCGTTGGCCGAAGGTAAATTGAGCATGTAAATTATTGATAAATGCAGCAATTATAAAATTTGCTCGCTGAAGACAAAAGTATTATGTTTTTCAGAGCTTTGCTTCAACTCGGAAAATCAAAACCCTGGCCAACAGCAATGGAAGCCCTAACCGGAAGTAAAGAAATTCACTCGTCCGCAATACTAAAATACTTCAAGCCCCTTTATGACTGGCTAGTGGCGGAAAACGCTCGACTTAAGAACCCGGTCGGGTGGAAACATGCAAAAATTAACTTTGAATAAAGAAATTTTTAAACACGAAAATAACCAATCATTCATATGCATATACAGTTATTCTATGACAATATTGCCAAAATACAGCACTTAACAAAATAACAATAAATCGGATATGGTAACTTCACTAATAAAGCCAATGGTAAAATCCTGTTATTTTATTATATTTATCATATATTACGACACAGAATGTTAAAGCGGCTTCATAAATGGATAAGTTTGACACTTTTATTCATTAACTCTTTACTAGGATATTAGAAAATATGTTTAATATTGCTATTTGATACGACATTGTGTTCTGTTATAGATCATAATTACGTGTAAGTTTTTGTATAGTATTTATGCAAAGACCGAAAAGCATATCGTAATAATTTTATACTGCTTTGTTTTATTTCTATATATTATACCATTTAACGTAACACATTTATGATTGGTAATATGTTGCTTACTGAAATGCATTCGTTGTAACACCTGTGATACTGGGAATAATGATGTTATTGAATTGTTATCGTTAATAAAATGTGCTCCCATTTATACGATTTCGTGGCATTTGAATGATTTTATCGCGTTAATTAATTAAGTAAACGGTCTATAAAATATGCATGTTTTGCGTTCTTGTAATAATAACGGAAGTATCGGAGTGGTGAGACGGTGGTATAGTACCATAGACCTTCACGTGTTAGATAATGATTGGACCACCAACTTGTAAAGAACACCAGGCTGTTACCCATGCAGCTTCTATCGTGATAGCAAAAAAGTTCACTTGGAGACTTTTCTAACGCATCACTTTTCAAACTTGAATATCTCAGTAACGAGTAAAGATATTGATTTAAAATTTTACATACGATCATTTGACTACATTATATGCAAGCTCACGATAAAATCATTCATCCGTGACGATTGAACGCTTTAGCACGTGGGGTAGGTATGGTTCCATATTTTTGCACGTGGATGTTGAAACGCGATTTAATTCTAGTTTTATTTCAATTTAATTATTTTAGGTGGATTCCTACACAAGGAAAACATAAAATTAATTTACAATACAATATAGCTCGTATGAATATTCAGAAGTGCAATCGCGCACTTTGCATTTTACAGGCTACCTTTCCCACTTGCTAAAGCGTCCGATCGCCACGGATGAATGCTTTTATCGTTAGCTTGCACATATTGTAGTCAAATGATCACATGTGCAATTTTAAATAAAAATATTTACTCATTGCTGAGATATGTAAGTTTTAAAAGTGTTGCGTTTGAAAAATCACCAAGTGTAGTAAAAGGCGATATATATGTTATTCCAATTTAATTTCAATTTCATAATTCTAGGTAAGTTTTTACACAAGAAAAACATAATATTAATTAAAGAAAAACAATATGGCTCGTATGAATATTCAGGAGCAAAACGGCTTAATCGGCATGTTGCAAGCCGGTCAGTTAATAAGAAGTGTAGGTTTATGCGTTTTACTTTTCACATTGTTATTATTTAACGTTGTACGAGTTTGCGAATTTGCCTTTTGAAGTGACGTTTTTAATTTGTTAAGTTAAATATCGTGTTGTTTTTCAATTTAAATGATATTTTCATGAATTATCAGATGTGTGTTGAATTATTCTTGGTCCAAATTTCAACACAAGCCGTTCAAAAATAAGGGAGCTACAGTATATTGATATGATTAAGTGATGCGTTAGAAAAGTCTCCAAGTGTATGTTTATAAACGAGTATGTATTGGTATTCAAATGGTCAATACAACCCCTTGAGTCTCGAACATTTCAAAACTAATCATGAACAATCAGCTTCAATAGGGCGAACATTTTTTCATTTCTCCTAGACCTGTGTATTTCATTAATATCAATGGTTTCGTAGACAAATTTTAAGTCACCAACGGCACGTTGCTGTAAAACGGTAAAGACATTGAAAGCTTTGGCGTCGAATCGACCATGAACCTTTTTATGATGTCTCCAGCTTTCCAATTCGTCCTCCATTTGATTGAAATAACCAGCCTCCCTCTCAAGAATTCCATTAAACCCTCGTGATGAACTCAGGGGCTGCAGCTGGCTGTAATCACGTGACTTTCGGAGAGGTCATTATAGCAACAGTGTCATTAAAACGTCAAACATTCCGACTTTTAGTACGCTTCATTCACATTCGGTCATAAAACTCGAAAAGAGAAAGTCCGCGAACAACAGGAAGATTCAGTGCAAGATGCTGGATGAATGTTTCAGCGATCATGTATATTTAGTATGCTTCGTACAGGAAAATTCAGTGCATGATGCTGGATGAATGAAATCACACGAGTTTTAGCGGGTCATCAATATCTGTACTGAATCAACAGACGGATGAAACAGCAAAAATATAGGCATAACATGTGTATTGTTGTTTCATTCTAAGGATGCGCGAGTGTATTATCATTTGTATTATCAAATTTTTATGATTATCACAATCATCACCATCATCATCGTCATTTTATAAAGAGAACTTATCTAAGAACAATAAGTATTAAAATATGCAATATAGCAATTATCCAAGCGTAATGTAACCACCATAGTCGCGTTAATGCCACCACATATGTACTCACTACAAACAATGTTTACACTGTTGCTCGAGTTGTCGAGTTCTGATGAGGGCCCGCGTATGGGCTGTAAAGGAAAGTTTAACATCCGTTGTACATGTGGGAAAAACAAGATACATTGTTCTATTCGAAATCCAATTAAGTCGTTTATTGTTGGGTTTGCTTAAAAAGGGGTATCATTTTTATTACTTTATTACTTTAGAACGTATTACTTGTTAAAACATGTTTATGTTAATACGAAATAGCCATACACTTAATTAATTATATGAATTTCTTGAAGTGACTTTATTTTTCCCGTTCGTGAATATGGGGCGGCCCTTTCGTGTAAGGGTCCGTCATGTGAAGGATGATGCGCGTGGGGCGTGTAGTACCCGGGTCCATTTATCGCGATGTATTTAATTTCAACGCACATTGTCCCTGTGATGATCATGGATCGTGGCTTTAAAGGGGCCTTTTCACGTTTTGGTAAATTGAAAAAATCGAAAAAAGTTGTTTCAGATTCGCAAATTTTCGTTTAAGTTATGATTTTTCTGAGGAAACAGTAATACTGAAATTTTACCATGCTCTAAATTAGCTAGTATATGAATCTTTTGACGATTTAAAAACCTGACAATTATAAAGCGTTGCAGCTCGAAACGATCAAATAATTTGGAGAGTTCCGTTGTTGTCGTTAGATTTTGTGAAACTACGAGGATTGCTTAAAATACATCTGTAATTGTATGAGGAAAGATGACCGAGTGGTCTCAATGGGAGGCTTTTTACTCCAGGACTCCAGAGGTCAGTGGTTCGAGCCCTGCTGATGGTTACTTTTTTCCTTTTTTAATTTTATTCATGATTTTTTTACTGGAAGTTTTTAGATCCAATGTTTGCATTTATCAATATAAAGCATTTAATGACAAACTTCAAAATATGCCAAAATCTGTGAAAAGGCCCCTGTATATTTTTAAAGGGGCAAAACGTGCAATTGGACAGCAAAAACCATGGTTTTCGATGTGTGTGTTTTTTCAAACTGAATGTAATGTACCGGGCACAAAGTATGCTTCCGGCACTAGTCAATTTAACGTAGTTCAAGATAATTTTAGTATTAAAAGAATCAACAGTCTTTTAAATATATGTTTACTCTATTAAAAACAGCGTGACACAGATTTACTGCAATTCCATTGAGTTAGAACATATGTTTGGTTGAGCATCTACCATCTTTAAAGTGTTTTAAGCAGCGATCAATTCTGCATCAGTAATTTCATTTATAATAAACATAAACGCAATCGCATAGTGCAACATGCAAAAAAACACATTGCGATAAGTCGTCTTAAAGTATACTAAACACGTTGGATACCTGTTCTATAACGTATTTCGATAGTTGACCTTAATTTTGAAACACGTTTTAGCCAAAACGTGTATTTGTTGAAAACTGGTGTCATTTGTATGACCCCCAATTTTATTGCATGGGTACTGTTGGCTATACCCCTTTAACCAATTTGTTCAGCACACGAACATACGCGCTCCCTTCTACATCGCGATAGTGTCTTCTTTTTGTTCAAAGTTATAGTCTTGGGAGAAACTAATGTTTGCCCAGTCAATACCCCGGGGTATTATGTTTCATCGGTGTTAAAGAGAGCGCGAAAATGGAAAACAATAATAGCAAAACATTCTTTGCTAAACTCAATTGTTGAATTTGTAACTTTCAATGGTTAGTCGCTGTAATTCAGTGCTTTGGGAATGCGTGTTTTGAAGTGGTTTCGGACGAGCTGTTCTGGAATTACTTGTCGTTTGATTTTGGTGGTTTTCGTTCTAGCTGAGTTATAATTGTTATAAAACAAGGGAGAAAATTTTACTTGTGGATTATAAAATAAATAATTTTTATTGATGGTTTCCTTAAAAGCAGCAGAAAACAAAACATTTGATGCGTGATGGTGTTGGATTGTGAATATTTGTGTAACAAATTGGATAGAATTATTCTTATGAAAAAAGGTGGAATGTATGTTGAAGCTGTGTGTTATATATACGACAATTTTAGAATTAAACGGATAAGGTACGTTATTTGTCAGCAGTATCACCCAACGTTAACCCGTTCGATCCCTAAATATTGAGCATTCTGTAAATATTTATGGTACATACACGTATATTTTTTCAATTTAATGTTTAATTTTATTGTTTCAATAATATATCTTGTGTCGAGTGCATACATGCTCGTAAAATCCTCTTCATACGTCCCTTGTATTGGCTTGTACTTGAGATTGGCAGATTTATGTCGTATATATCTGTTATAAATTTATGACGGCATTTTGTCTTTTGAGCGTTGGAAGTAACAAGTGATGTGAGCGGTCGTGCACTTAATATCATGAGCAAAGATAACAACACGTGACAGAATACGTGTAAAAACTGCAAGTGATGACAACGTGGTTTTGATTGTAGTATTGTGTCCCGTTCTGAGAAAACTGGACATAATGCATGTGCGTAAAGTGTCGTCCCAGATTAGCCTGTGCAGTCCGCACAGGCTGACCAGGGACGACACTTTCCGCTTTTATGGTATTTTTCGTTTAAAGGAAGTTTCTTCTCATCGAAAATCTTGTTTAGGCGTAAAGTGTCGTCCCTGATTAGCCTGTTCGGACTGCACAGGCTAATCTGGGACGACACTTTACGCACATGCATTATGCCAAGTTTTCTCAGAACAAGACACTTTTTATAATCAATTATCGAGGTATTCACTGCGAGTATTTGTGAAAAAAAATAACAGGACTTCGTGAACAAATGATTAAGTACGAAAGTAGTGAACACCTCTCTTTGAAATCAACTACTATGTTGAATAACACATTGATTACCGACAAGTTGGGCATGCTTAACAATATTCCTTAGTCAGGTATTAGGTATATTCAAACTAATCAAACTATAGAATGTAGCACGAAATCCACCTTAGCAGCTTAAGTCTTACATAATGGGTTAATTAAAGGTCTGCTACATTGACAACAACAGTCACAACTTATACAGAAGTAGAACACAATATATTTTGCTCTAGTCATGGGCATCTTTGCTTAATGGAGCAAAATCTGGTGATCCTTTTTGTTTCTTGCTGGGCCCGCAGGGCCGTGCATTCTTTATGAAAATGGCCATTTGAAGCCGCATAAATATGTGATGCGCGTTTCGATAAACGAAAACAAAAGATCCGAAACAATCGGTTTCATAAAACTAAGAAACTAATAACGCCCCATCAGTCTTCTTCCTTAAGCGGAAGATAAATTTCATTTACATGTTATATTTGCATTAAGACCTATTTTCGCATGACGTGGCTTACATTGTAACTCTGTTTTAAACTTGATACATTCCCAACCGATTACATCTCTTATCCGTACAGCCAAAGCAAATGTTTATTTTTTGTTTTACAAAAGTATTAGTCGCAGTTCAAAAGAAAACACTTCTGATAAGATTTTAAGGCCTCCGTGGTATGATAAACATGGTTGCAATTTGATGCGTACTATAAAAGAAATTTGAGTTTGCCTTCGCTTATACGGATTATAGCAGTATTTATCGAGACTTTAAATGTACAAATGCTTCAAATCTGGATCTCATTCATACAGCTTTCAGGAATATGAACAATTTATACTAGATTTGAATCGCAAAATATACGCTCTAATTATTTACGCCGTTTTGAGATATGTTTTAAACCTTTTCAAACTAAAAATGCATAACTTTGGTCAATCCTGCATGTTTCCTTTTTAAATCAAATAACAATTAGATTTGGGGGAAACAAAGTTCGAATGTACAGAGCACTGATCTCACCTGGGACATAAATTTTGAGGTATTTTTAAAACAACGCAATTGAGACGTCGTTAACTAGTCGTTTGTAATAAATATTGTGTAAGCACGTCCCCAAATCCTCTAAGTAACCCCTCCAGATATCTTAGTCCGTTTCAAGAGTTCTTGTGACACAAGATAGGTTTTATTTTCAATTGCTAGTAGATTGAATTGTAAAGTTGAAAGGTATCTGAATTCACAAACAAAAATTTAAAAAGACTGTCGGTTTAGCGCAGTGTTGTTTACACGCGCTTCTCAGCTATGTTACCCCGGTTCAATCCCCGCTTTCGAAAATTGTGCGCTTAATTGGTGATCATCATACTGGAAAGTTAGGGTTTCCGTCAATATAAACTAAATACGTTCATGAATGTAGCTGAAAATTGCAGAAATATTTTTAAAGTCCCAACTTTAATAAATCTAGTAAGTTAACTTTGTAGGAATGCTGGGACACACTCTGCTTTTTGCGCGCGAGGACCTCGATAAATTCGAAATACATATAAGAGAATATCAAATGCATGCTCACATACGAGCTCACGCAATTAATTAATTTACTCAGCACTGTTTACCGGTATTTCAGCTGCATTCAACGTATATTGCTTTACCATTATTAAAATCAATAATTTCATTATTCCTTTTCTAAATTAAAAACAAAAATGGCAGCCGTGGCAGTCAGTCTATCTCTCCTAATTTAATTTTCATTTAAACCGGTCAGAGACTTGTCAATTATTCGGATGACTGAGAGTGAGATCGACGGTTTTGATTACCTTGGTCAATGGGTGAGTCTGCGGCAACAGATCCTGGCCGTCCCCTGGGCGATTATCTGTCTCGAGAGAGATTAAGTTGATCGTTGGATGAAATGGCAAGTCTTGTGCTCTGACGTTTAATAAGGGTCGAGGCCACGTTTCGGGTACTATCCGAAATAGATTTAAACATTTACATTCTCACCTTGGATGTATACACCCACTAGTAAAGCGCATGAACTGATGCGCAATATAATTGGAAAGTGCAGTCACGCTGGTAGTGGTGTTAGTTACGGTAAGGTGAAAATAGATACTGATTTATTGCGAGTAAGAATATTACTGTATCTGGTTGTCCAATCCCTTTTTAGCATCTATTTATGTCGCTCTTAATTATTATCCAATAATATAATTATTATCCAATAATACGGTATACAAAGCAAATACATGTATGCATTATAAGGGGAAGGTAGAAGCAAAACATCTAAATTTGATAAAAGTAAAAGCAACTAAAATGCAAATATGCATAAGGTGATTACAAACATCATACACAAAGAAGTTGTACACAAGTCGTAATACAAACATCATACACAAAGAATTTGTACACAAGTCGCAATACAAACATCATACACAAAGAAGGTGTACACAAGTCGTAATACAAACATCATACACAAAGAAGGTGTACACAAGTCGTAATACAAACATCGTACACAAAGAAGTCGTACACAAGTCGTAATACAAACATCATACACAAAGAAGTTGTACACAAGTCGTAATACAAACATCATACACAAAGAAGCTGTACACAAGTCGTAATACAAACATCATACACAAAGAAGATGTACACAAGTCATAATACAAACATCATACACAAAGAAGTTGTACACAAGTCGTAATACAAACATCATACACAAAGAAGTTGTACACAAGTCGTAATTCATATTAGCCGTGCTCTGTACACAGAGGGTTGAATGCAAGTGCGTAAAGGGTCGTCCCACTTTCTGTTTATGGTATTTTCTGTTTAAAGAAAGTCTCTTCTTAGCAACATTCTAGTTTTGGCGGAAAGTGTCGTCCTTGATTAGCCTGTGAGGACTGCAAAGGCTCGTCTGGGAGACACTTTACGGACATGCATTAGACCCATATCTGGGAGACACTTTACGGACATGCATTAGACCCATATCTGGGAGACACTTTACGGACATGCATTAGACCCATATCTGGGAGACACTTTACGGACATGCATTAGACCCATATCTGGGAGACACTTTACGGACATGCATTAGACCCATATCTGGGAGACACTTTACGGACATGCATTAGACCCATATCTGGGAGACACTTTACGGACATGCATTAGACCCATATCTGGGAGACACTTTACGGACATGCATTAGACCCATATCTGGGAGACACTTTACGGACATGCATTAGACCCATATCTGGGAGACACTTTACGGACATGCATTAGACCCATTTTTCTCACATAGCATGGTCCATATAGAAGTACATGCAATTTTCTATGACAGACTTGTAATCATATTCGCCAAATCCTATAATTTTTGTGATCGTCGTTAATATCAGTTTTTGTCAACCCGTCAATATTTATTTTTATGTATGCTTGAGACCATGGATGCTTGTGATAAAAGATTTCGTTCCGCAGACATGTATAATATTGATTTTAGGACATTCTATGTCATACTTAGATGAAGATTTTTATTTTGTTGATCCCAATGTAAATTACTAGGACTTAAATTAAAAGTTATTGTCTGAGATTCCTATTGTCTTGGTACCTCCTTTAAAACATCGGCATGCTGTTGCCTCTCCAATTTAAATGAAAAACATTATTTGGACACGTCGACAGCGGAGCTTTTATCTGAATTCTTGCTTTTTTAAATCTAGAAAGATAATTGTGTAATTTGCCATTATAAATAAACATTCGCGATTTTGTCGAATCTCTTGGGGGAGGGGGTGGCAACGTTAAAAACCATTTTCTACTTTTTATTATTAGCATAGGCGTTTCGTTTTTTCTTGCCGGCATCTTATAAACATACTCATACATACAAGATCAATGCTAAAGTTTGAACGAAGTTCTCATTCGTGACTTGTGCGCATGAAAGTGCAGTCAGTTTATTATGCCGAGGCTCGACATATTGAAATACCTCAAACACCAATTAAAGTAGTAGTATTGTGGTACAATGGAAACACGCTGTTATCTCCAAAGTTGTTAATTTTAACGTCCTTTCGAGTGGAAGGATTAGTATATACATTCCACGGCTGTGTATTTGATTAATCACGGTGAAACTAGATAAATACTATCAAGTGCAGGGAGTTATCAAAATGTGCAGTGGTATCAGCATCATGTACAGTCTGAGTTAAGAAAACATGGGCGTGTTAGCATCTTGATCAATTGTTGTTCTCAAGCACTGTTCATATATTTTCAGATTTTAAAAACTTTGAAGTTGATAAATGCTGTGAAACGGGATTTGCAAAAAAATGGCTCTTAAGGCGGATGTATCACTACTGAGTAGCCAAAGCGACAGTGGAGTATCCCGAGTCGTCAGAGTGCCGCGCCCCGCGGCTACCATCGGGCAGCACGCGGTGACCTCGCGACCTCCAAACCGTCTCTCTCCGAGAGTAATGATCGGTGTCGAGTTGAACATCCTGAAGTCTCCGAGTGGCTCGAGCAGCGCAGGCTCCTCTCGGCACGTGTCCCCTGTGCTGCCGAGGTCGGGGGTCAGCAGCTCTAGGGTATCCACGCAGGGGTCGGACCGCTCCGTGTCCCCGCCGCCTATCAGCTCGGGTAGCAGGTCCGGGAAAGTGTCGTCTCGAATCGAGGTAACCTGATAATTAGTTATTTTCTGTGCCATAAGAGCAATAATCTCTATATAACAGTTAAATATGGAAAGTTAGGATTTTCTCACTCTCACTCTGGTGCTACTTTTTTTTAAACTAAATGAAGTAGATGATGTTCATACAATATTAGAATACATAACTAGTTTTTATTGCCGAATCTCTGTATTAGTTTGTTGAAATTACATTATGTATTAAAAACGAAAACATACATTAAAATGCCGCATAATGTGTTAGCGCTAAACTTGTATATTTTTGTATATTGGTTTACTCACAAATGGGTTTCACACATGTTCAGTTGTTTTGTTTATTTTTTATGCTCTTAAAATGTCATTTTTATTGGTACGCACACTTGTTCTGTTATTGAATGAAGTAAAGGAAGACGTTTAGCGCGTCTTCCTTTCTTGGTCGATCGAACCAAAAAGAAAACTGTGTTTTTGACCGTACCTGTTTACGGGCTTAATTGTTCGAGATAAAAATATCATTATAACCGGATAGCCCTGAAATGAAAATAAATATACAAAGCATATGCAATATGCTGATTGCAATATAGAAAGCTGATGTTTATTCAATATTTTAATATTTACTTACCATTTTGATGTCATTTTATTAGTTATTACCGTGTTAAAAATGATAACAATGATAGTGTGTTTGGTTAGAGACTACAGCGCCATGATGGAGGATATTGGAAAATCATTTCCGTATTGACTATAATTATTAGAAATTTAATGGCATCCACGATGCAAGGCTTTGGGTTTCCTAACTAACGTCGACAATCATAACTTTTTATATCGTTAAACAATTAACAACGTCGTTTAATTGCTCTACATTTTTCACAATTTCATTGTTACCAATGTCAACTTAATTTTTTGACTTCATGATCATCATGGACTTGGCAATCATGAATAGTTAATTACGCTCATATGCCTTTATTTATCGGCGACAATATATGTTGACAGCAATTTATTGTTGTGAAATGAACGACAGTAAAGAAGGAGATCATGATGTCATTAAAATGAATGCATAAACACAACTTAAAATGTTACACAATCCGTAATGGCGCAAGCTAAACAAACCAACTCTCCAGAATCTGCAAATTCCAGTCATTCGAGTGGAGCATTTACTGACTGGAATGTAAGTTTATTACTTTTCATTTTCATTTCTCTTCATAAATATCTGTTTGAAATTATTTGAAATTTAGGTTCTTCATTTCTTGTTTTTCAATGTTTTATGGTGCAATCTTGAAATATTGCATCATCTTATCCTCATTACCCAGTATACTTGATTATAAGGTAATAAATAGAATAGGAACATGTATGTTTTCATCAATCAACACTTTTGGTAGGATTTACTTAAATACTGAAAGTAAAGTGGGATTTCCAACTTTATATCTGGGTGGCAAAAATGTAAGGCTTGGACTTTCAATTTGTGAAAGCAAGTGGAAGTTCTGATCAGAAATCTCTCAGTAAATCTTATTGATCAATACGTTTACAGGTAGTAAAAAAACAAATTGACAGATGGCATTCATGAAAGTGGCAGTCATAATTGTAACTTGTTCAGTTTTAATTTATTTCAATATGTTAAAGTCATGAATGTTAAGATATAGGTAAAAGTTTTATTTAGGTTAAAAATGTATTAAGAAAAAAATAAAACACTATAAAAGCTGTATTTTTCTTTGTTTTCAGAATCAACTGGAAGCATATTTGTTATGGATAAACTCACAACTTAAAAAGAAACCCGGTGCTAGACTGGTTGAGGATTTGAGGAATGATGCCAGAGATGGTGTTGCATTTGTTGACTTGATCAGCGTGATAGGTACACTTGCAAAATTAGGTTTCTTGAGCAAACATAAAAAAATATAAACAAAGTCCTGTAGGAATATAAAATTTTCTAGCAATAAAAAAATTTGGCTTTCTATGCCTAACTGGTAACTTAAATGACAACAAACTGATCGATTTGTCACTGTCACAAAGGGGTGTGAATTTTCGAAACAATCCTTAACAAATATATTAACATTTAACAGAATATCTTTCAAAATATGTTCCAGAAGTAAAAAAAACTGGGAAAAGTTGCAAATTAATATTTGTCAGGAACTGATTGCTGGATTTCAAAATAGTTCACGTAACATGGTTGTCAGGTGCATGGCAGTGACCTTTATTTAGCCTTTTTAGAAAATAGAGACAATCTCAGAAACTGATTCCCATATCAGTTTTCAAAACAAAAATGTTCCTTGAATTACCCTCTATTTTCTTAGTCACTTTTATTTATTACACTGAAGTTGTCTTGTCTACATGTTTTTAAATATCTTGTTGTATGAAGGCTAACTATTTCTAACATACTTTTTAGCGGGAGAGACAATTGCTGGGGTACATGATGTTCCATCAACTTATGCAGAAATGAAGGAAAATGTTGAAAGAATTTTACAGTTTATGTCATCAAAGAAGATTCGCATGCATCACATCATGGCAAAAGGTAAGCGTTTAACCTTATGTAGGACTTTTTGATTCTGCATGACCTTCAATCACAATTCTGCATGTCTTGATTGTGTAAAGTTATTTATTTCCAAAAATACTCACATACATAATTTTTGCTTAAAATATTGTCACACCACTTAATTGTAAGCTTTGAACAGCAAAAACTGGTGTTATGTTTATTGTCTGCAACTACAATCTGAAATTATTTTTAATATAAAGTGGTATTAACAAAGTTTTATACCATTGTTTCTTTCTCTGCAAATTTACTTAACTTAATTCTATGACTTAAATACTTCCTTGGGGAGACCCTAATGTGATGAAGTTGGTATATTGTCACTGGCTGCCTTTATGAATTTTGATTTTTGTTAAACCCCCTGGCGGAAAAGGCGATATATAAAACAAAATAGTTGAGTTTGTGTGCATGTGTGAGTCCGAGCCTGTCAAAACTTTAATATTCATTGCGCAATTAAAAAATAACTTACACTACGCGACCCGTGATTTTGCCTCATTTGCAAAGTCAAGGCAGGCATTTTGCTTTTTGGGTGGAAAATCACCGCGATTTCACGTGACTCGTCACTCCGACGTCGCGCGAGAGCAAGATAATCTTCGCGCTAAATCCCCTCAATGTTGTGGTGATTCGCTGCGATTCGCCGCAATTCGCCGTGATAGCAGTGGATATCGTTGACATCGATGATTTGCCAATTCATGCATATAAACCGAATCGTATCGATAAATGTATACAAAACGCTTTTTTAATGTTCACAATTATCAAATAATCCAACATAATTGCAACATCACTTCCGAAAAATAATCTTAACCATATATGTTGGTAAATATGTTTGAGAATTTCATTAACAACTATATGACTACGCCATTTTTAAGAAGTGTAAAGAGTGTAGTGCATAATGTGGAACACAGCTTTCATTGGACGAGCGTATTAAAATTTAGATCGAATGCAATACGATCTTACATAAAAAAAACGTTTTATTGCGTCATACGCCTTCATGTAAAAAAACGTTTTCCTCCTGGAAATTGTGCTATAAAAAATGCATAATATTATCAAAACATTTTTTCGACACGTAAGGCGTTGTAACAAATTAAGATACAATTCATAACAATTATACCATAAGAATTAATGTTCCGTTAAATTCCCAAATGAGAATAATAATTTATAATCCGAAACACACTTCCGATGTTTTAATGTTAACACAACGTTCACAAATGCTTCCAATATAGCCATCATGTATATTTCCCGACAAAAGAGCGCGAAAATTATGCGGCAATGTACAAGGTCAAGGTAAAGAGTGTGCAAGTATTGATTTTTCATACAAACTGCACAGCACAGAGAACATTGAATTCTGTTGATTTCGGTTAAATGTTTCTTTGGTATTTTTAAATCAGTTATATCGCCAAAAATTTGATATTTCTTTTAAAATCATGTCAAATCAAACACGCCGTATCGTTACTGATAGAAGTAAAACATAATACCTTGACGTGTATAGTTTTTTTGTTGTGAGAGACCATCTGAGTAAACGCCCAAAAATATATACAAACTGTTATTTTTTGTCAATGCCCTTTGATCCATTATCGCACTTAATTGGCAGCGCCATCTTGTTGTTTCTGTGATTGTCACATTTTTTCACAGTTTGAACACGTACAAAGAGTGCCAATTAGACACTAGAATAAACACTATCACCCGCTGGACAGTACACAATAAATAATCAAATGTTGAGGGTTTTTTGTTTTGGACGTGAAAACCCAGAGAAACGCATGTACATTATACATCATCATATTTATTTAACTTTGCGAATGCTTAGTGCTACGTTGATATACTCGTTTTTTTCCAGCAAAACAAACACAATGTTTAATGGCTTTAATATATAGGTATATAACACGATATCATAATAACATGTACTTAAAAATAGAACAGTAATGTATTTCCGATTTCCGGCTTATCAAGCATTGTGAATGTATGTACAACGCTCGGAAAGTAACGCGAGTAACACGAGTTATCCGCATTGGAGCCTGAAACAGAAAATAAATAAGTATAGCATAATCTAGTCCAAATAATTAGACGTAATTCACCGATTACATTTAAACTTTAAATGAAAGTGGTACTTAAACAATTTTCCGTGCCTTAACACGCGAATATTTTGCTAAACACTGTTAACAAAAGGGCTACACGTTATAATTCTTAATGAAATGCAAAAATAAGTATTAACATAATTAATAACGTCAATAAACACACACGGTAAGATCAAAGTTATGTCATATTTCTCGTAAATTACCAAATTATTAGTTTCGTCTAAATCAAATACCATGTATAGAGAAACAAGGTATTTATAACCGACCAATGACGAAACACTATGCAACTTTCAATTTACACAGTGCTAGGCTACATGTATATGGCAACAATATGGAATTTGAACAGTGGTAGTGTTTTCCGGCCTGGAATATAATTGATTGTAAGTGTTAATAAACATTCTGCTAATGCAATTAATTAAATAATGTTTACATGTTATGTTCAATAATTATTGCATGATCATTCTGCGCTGTTTTATTAATTTGGAGCCGTTAAAGCTTCCGACATTACTTCATCAAGTTCATGTCGGAACAGGAGTATTTAAGCTAATACGCCCATTGTATACAACCACAACAAAAGCTTTATTATTGCAATGTATAATGTAAGTGTATACATATTTGTTACATTATGTAGTGTAACCCTCAACGTAAATCGCTTAAAAAGGGGAATCCCGGCGGTATGCGGTGATTTGCGCTGATTCGCGCTGATTGCGCAACAGCGAGAAACATCGCGCGACGGTCACCGAGACATCACCCAAATTTTATTGTCGCTCGGAAACACCGCGATTTGTCACGTTGCATCGATTGCGGTGATGCGAGAATCGCGGCAAAAATCACGGGTCGTGTAGTGTACCTCAATTTTTCAGCAACATAATACCGGTACATGTTGCTTGTTACACCTGTCTCTCTACCTCAAAAATCAAGGTCACACTTAAAGCTTAAAGGTTATTTGGAAAAAAAACACATGCTTGTGTAACTTTGTCATTCATCTATCTTGCAATTTTATAATAGTTTACACACACCTGCGGCAAGGGTTAAGGTCACTTTAAAGGACAAAAGTCAAAAAGTGCATGGCGCAGCTAGTTTAATAGTTGCAAGCATTATTAAAATTGGGCTATACATTTTTCTGACCTATTTAGTGCATGTTTTTTAAACATAAGTACATGTGTTCCTTTAATACACTGTAGACAGCAACTTGCTTAATAAAAAAACAAAAAAGACAAGAATATGCCTTGTTTTCTTTTCAGACATAGTAGATGGCAATCTGAAGTCAATCATGCGTCTAATCCTGGCTCTGGCAGCCCACTACAAGCCCAAGAGCGTGAAGCAGTCTTCTCAGGGCTCCAGTAGGGGATCCAGTAGAGCAGACAAACGCAGCCCCAATGTCAGCTCCATCGCACAGGTCAGTGGCTGTTACATTGATTTCTTAAACAGGTTTTCAATAAAATTACCAGGTCTATGTCACTGTTATCAAGTAGCTGGATTGTGTGAATTTTGCTGGTTGTACGTATTTCCAGGGATCCTTTTTTCTTGGGGGGGCTTTTCTTTCTATTCCAATAGCATATTTTGAAAGTTGAGGTAACAAAAAGTGATTTGTTAACCACTCTGCTTATTACACTGGCAGCATTATAACCATTATGCACTAGTTCCATTTGTATAATCAGCGATCTCATTGGCTGTTGTTTTACAATCTTCCAATCAAAATTGGTCTTTGAAAATGTGTTGATTAGATTTCTTTGCAAATGGTGTCATTCAGAAGAAAATGAAGATCATTGTTAATTGTTAAAACAAGTGACTCTCACTAAAGCTCAGTAAAAAAGAAGGTTAAGAAACAAATGTTGATGTCAAGTTCCACAAGGTGTGTTATTTGTATGTATCCTGTGGTCCAAAACAAGTGTGTAAGAATTTTCCTTTCTTTTGACTTCTCTTTGGTCACACCCCTAAAAATAGAAAGAAAAGCAATCATTTAAGTTTACATGGATGTATTGCGCTTAAAAATTCATTGTATGAGCATACATGCATATCCAGCTTGTGATGAACATTGGGCCAGTCGGGTCAAGTTCCCTTTTTTTAGCTCACCTCAGCACAATGTGCTCATGGTGATCTTTTGTGATTGCCTCTTGTCTCTTGTGTCACAATGTGTGTCATGTGTTGTGCATTGTCAGCATTTACCTTGATAACACTCTAGAGGCCACATTTACCTTGATAACACTCTAGAGGCCACATTTACCTTGATAACACTCTAGAGGCCACATTTACCTTGATAACACTCTAGAGGCCACATTTACCTTGATAACACTCTAGAGGCCACATTTACCTTGATAACACTTGAGGCCACATTTACCGTGATAACACTCTAGATGCCACATTTACCTTGATAACACTCTAAAGGCCACATTTACCTTGATAACACTCTAGAGGCCACATTTACCTTGATAACACTCTAGGGCCACATTTACCTTGATAACACTCTAGAGGCCACATTTATTGTCCAATCTTCATGAAACATGGTCAGAACATGTGTCCCAATGATATCTTGAAAGGGGTCGAAAATGGTTCCTGTTTGTTGAAAAAAACTTCCCGGGGGTTTGTGGAAGTTTTCTTATATGGCTATAGTAAAACCTTGTTAACACTCTAGAAGTCACATGTATTGTCCAATCTTCATGGAACGTAGTCAGAACATTAGTTCTAATGATCTCTCTGAGGAGTTTGAAAATGGTTCCGGTCTGTTGAAAAACATGGCTTGGCGGGGCATTTTTCCTTATATAGCTATAGTAAAACCTTGTAAACACTGTAGTTTACAATAGAACATTTGTCTGAGTTTTGATAGAGCAAGTGTACTGTAATTTTGTGGATTTGTAACTTACATGCAGACCTAGCTGTAAACCTAATTTGTGGCTACTTTGATCAAAGTAGAAGTCAGTGTTTTTATCAATAGACTACATTTTATTTTTAATTATGTCTCCGAAGGAGGGCATATAGTGATCGGACCGTCCGTCTGTCTGTCTTTCCGTCACACTTTGCATTTAGGTTTCGCATTTAGGTTTTGAAAAATGCTCATAACTTCTATGTCGCTTCAGATAGCAACTTGATGTTTGGCATGCATGTGTATCTCATGGAGATGCACATTTTGAGTGATGAAAGGTCAAAGTCAATTTCATCCTTCAAGGTCAAAAGTCAAATATATGGCTTCAAATCGGTGCAGAAGGGGTCATTGTGTTTCTGACAAACACGTCTCTTGTTATTAGAGTTTTTATAAAGACGTTGAAATTTTGCGTTAAATGTTTGCATCCCCGCCTAGCTAGGGATTGCATGTGTGCACCTTCAAATCAAGATATAGGAATTTTGTGTGTATGCAGCTCACTTGCAGAAGCAGCTTGGTAGTGCACAGTTATTTAAATGCAAGTGAATTTAAACATTGAAACCTGGGTTTGTGGCTTCTCCATGTTTATTGTTAAAGAGTACTGGGCCCTTATATCTGGGACAACCCTCTAGGAACATGCATTAAGCCCAGTTTTTCCTGAATGAGGCTCAATTTTCTGATTCGTTTCAAATGTAGGGAGCAGCGGCAGCGTTGACAGCAGCCAGAAGGCATGTGGCCAAGGCTGGAAACAGCTTCAGAAGAAAAGGGCACGATTACCATCACAGGTAGATGTTAGCTTTTGTCGAAAAAGCAGCTTAACATGTTTTTTCATTGTTTTGTTGTACTTTGTTGTCTAGAAAAATAAAACGTTTTCATTTGTCACTGTTTTTGCTCATACACGTAACAGTTGAAAACTAAGGGAGAATATGGCAGTTGTACAGCCAAAGTTAGACTACAGTATCAGACACAGGAAGAAATCTTCTTCTTTTTTTAAATTCATTAAAAAATGACTTTACACATTTTCATGTATTTAAAAAAAAAAATATAACCTACAGCACTTTTCAAGCAATATTGTGGTCATTCAATAACATTAATTGCTTCAGTCGCAGACACTACCACAACGAGAGCAGTTCAGACCAGTACAGTGACTCTGACACCAGTTTCCATGCGGACCACCCACGTATCGTACCCGGGCGTGAGAGGGGGGACGTGGACGGGGCCAGCGCAGGCAGCAGTCCCAACTCCAGCACGGTACACAGCCCGCCCACCATGCTGGTGTCCTCAACATCGTCTATGGGTCATGAGGATACCATGTCTAGTCTGGAGGTCACCATGTCTTCTGTGTCCAAGAGCAAATCGGCCGACTATATTGGATGTGAGTTTCCAGCGTTAATCAGGGCTCGAAATTAACACTCGCGCACTCGCAAAATGCGAGTGAAAAATACCGATTGCCAGTTAAGTTTTAAGCCACTAGAATTTTTTTGCGAGTAAAGAAATAGTGAAAAAAAAAAGAGTTATATTGCTAAATGCGCTCGACGTTGTGAATGCTAAACCGCAGGTCAATTAATAGAATGTCCGAATACCCATATGCGGAAGCTCGCAACTTGTATGTAGACTGGTATACTTATAGTACATATATGTGGATGGTATTGGTACAAAGATAATGAAACAGTCGATTATCCACACATGTTCACTATAAAAGACAAAAAACCTGAACAGTCATGTCGAAACGAAAAATAACTAGTTTCTTTTTGCCCACAGATTGAAATACAATATGAAATATAAAGCAAAGTTAACCGTTGAGTTGAGAGAAAACAAAAGGAAAATAAATTCTTCCACGAAAACAGTGAAAAAGTGGGAAAAAGAATTTCATATATAACACCAAAACTTGTGGTTGATGTCATATTTTATTTAGTTTTAATAGTACTTTACTAATGTCCAAACTTGTTTTTATTAATGTTTCCAGCATTATTTGCGAATATGTTTTTGATTTTGCGAGCTGGTATTTAAGCTGCTTGCAATGTTTTGCTAGTAGAAAGAAAAGTTAAATTCGAGCCCTTCGTTAATAGTTTGAAAGTTTTCAATTTTTGAGATTGTGATTTTATCTTGTACTGTCTTTGGCATTGCAATGCACATGCATTGTTTGTTATTATAAGCAAATAATTTATATAAAAATGATTAGTTCAAGGTACTGTATTGTGTTGGTTGGAAAGGTAGATCGTGTAAATCATTAAGACATTGTTGTGGCTCAACAGTAATTAGAAAAAAAATGTGGATTGCTAAAATTGTTGCTGGTTTTATATAGAAGTTGGCAGTTACTTATCGAATCTTAAGGAATCTATAAGCAATTTTCGCCTTGTCCAATTACATATCGAGGGTTGCCGTGTTTTAACTGTTTCCCTGGTTACAGACAAGGACAGCGGTACAGAGCTAGAGGACAGTGTGTTCACACCCGCTAGGGAGCCCATGGTCTACAAGACCCAGTATGATGACTTGATGGGGGAATATCTCAAGCTTGCAGAGGCCATGACATATATCAAGAAAGACCTTGGCATGTTGCAGGACCTGGTATGATCTTGAAGTGCAATCATTGGATTTAGTTGAAATTTTAATAGTGAAAACAATTTTGAATAAATATGCCAAATGCTGTGTTTTGCATTGACAATTCAAGGCAGTGATCCTAGTTTTATTGCTTGGAGTTGCTATTTGTCATGTGCTTTCCATGTGTGTTTAATTGTATGACCTTTGGTCATTTGCCTCAAATAAAGGACCTGATATTGAGAATCATTTTCTGCTGATGCAATGACATTTTAAGTTTGTTTATATTGAAGTCAAAGAAGCTGTATGGTATTTATTTATAGGTGATCTATACATTTTTCAGTGCGCGAAATTAAGCATTTGTTCCCAGAGTCCCTATGTCTGGATTACTGTAAAACAAATACAATTCGTCTGACATGAATGTTTTTGGATGTTCTTGTTTTTATCAAAACTTATTTACTGTACTCTGATTGTTATTTCTCCTCTTGCTACTTTCCTCCGTTTCAATTAAAAAAAAGTTTTGAAAATCTTTATTTGGCTTGATATATGTAAACCCTCTAAGAGAGTAGGAGAATATATTACTTTCCAAGGTCTTGCAAAAATCACAACCTTGCATGCTTGAGTTATGCCATATGAGTTGTTAAATTTGACTCCTTGACTTCACATTTTTTACAATATAATGTTCTACAGATGTTACATACGTTGTATATCCCTGTTTCAGCTGTTGAGTGGACAGCCCCCTGATGGTGCAGAGTCCGGCTTTAAGGATGTGATAGAGGGAACCACACCTGAGGAGCAGATTGTACGCTATAGCAATCCTTTCTTCTAAAGTTGTTTAAGAAATAATTTTATTCATCTGAAGGGAGGCTTATAGTAATCGCAATATCAATATTTATTTCCTTCTGTCATTATTTCCGGCTTGTAAGCAAAGCATAAATCGGACAATATTGAATAAAACAGTCAACAAAACAATTCAGTTCGATTGATATTGTTAATTAAATATTTTCAGTGTCATGGGAAAATGATTCTTAAGCCATATGCGGCCAGTGTAGCTCCAGGCCAGCCTGAATTTTCTTCCCTGTCTGGTTAATGGAGCTACCCTGTCTGATGATGAGACCCAGACACCTTTCGTGACTTTATTGCAGACATGGTAGCTCCTGACCAGACTGTGCGGATGCGCGGGCTTGTCTGGAGGGACACTGGTTGTTTATGGTATAAGACCCAGTTTCACATGACGCTGCTTCTATGTACTGTAATGTTTTTTATTCAACAGGTTGTATTGCGTAGTCAGCTGCAGCAGTCACATGAGGTCTGCTCTAGTTTGAGGGAGGAACTCTCCAGAAATAAGCTGGAAATGATGCAGATTCAAGGAATCAAGGCAAGCACAGTGTTCTATGTCTCAGAATTTTATGGTTTTGCAGCCATGGGTGCAAGCACAGCGTTCTAGTTCTCAGAATTGTATGGTTTTGTGGCCATGGGGGCAAGCACATCGTTCTAGTTCTCAGGATTGTATGGTTTTGCAACCAAGATGTTGATTGTTATGCCCCCCTTCGAAGAAATGGAGTATATTGTTTTGCACATGTCGGTCGGTCGCCTAGGATCATGAAACTTCATAGGTACATTGATCATGACTCGCAAATGACCCCTATTGATTTTCAGGTCACTAGGTCAAATGTCAAAGTCACGGTGACATGAACCAGTAAAATGGTTTCCGGATGATAGCTCAAGAACGCTTACGCCTAGGATCATGAAACTTCATAGGTACATTGATCATGACTCGCAGATGACTCCTATTGATTTTCAGGTCACTAGGTCAAAGGTCAAGGTCATGGTGACTCGACACAGAAAAATGGTTTCCGGATGATAACTAAAGAAGGCTTACGCCTAGGATCATGAAACTTCATAGGTACATTGATCATGACTCACAGATGACCCCTATTGATTTTCAGGTCACTAGGTCAAAGGTCAAGGTGACTTGCAATGTAAAATGGTTTCCGGATGATAACTCAAGAAAGCTTATGCCTAGGATCATGAAACTTCATAGGTACATTGTTCATGACTGGCAGATGACCCCCTATTGATTTTCAGGTCACTAGGTCAAAGGTCAAGGTCACAGTGACAAAAAATGTATCGCAGATGACCCCTATTGATTATTAAGGTCACTAGGTCAAAGGTCAAGGTCACAGTGACAAAAAACGTATTCACACAATGGCTGCCACTACAACTGACAGACAATATGGGGGGCATGCATGTTTTACAAACAGCCTTTGTTGGATTTGCTTTTGTATAATTATTTCCTATGTAGATATTTTAAGAAAACATGTATGTTTTTTATTATTATCAATCTTGTGGAACTACTACACGTTTCAAAAATGCTTACTGATAAGAACATTCCATTAGTTCAATGAGATTTAAAAAACAACAGCAAAAAGCCATACACATTTTTAATTTAATTACATCAACCTACTTATCCTGGAACAGCAGTCATTTCTCTTGCAGCATTGAGTATATATATTATGGGTAGTGCTGCAACAATACGCCAAAAACCGTATTGCAATATATTGTCAGTTCAAAAACCCGTATTGCAATATATCGCAATATATTGCTTACTTGTACCAAAATTATAACTTGCCAATTACCTGATAATCCCGTATATTCCAATTTTAAAGCAAATTCTGGTATATATTTACTATAAATGTGCTCAAGAATAACAAGAAACACAAACATTCGCAAATTTTCTTAAGTATCAAATACATTTTGGCATTTGTTACTATTTAAAGATGTGATGAAATAACGTCCAAGCGGGGCATTTTTTTCCACTGAACACGCGTAATTCACCTGACGTGATGTTCCCGTTTTTATACAACACAAAATACACACATACTTTCCATGCGACGTTCTACATGTCTGTATAATTTTTGCGCGCTTTTAATTGAGACAAAGGATAAAGCACTTTTTATTTGACGCTAGAATTTTTTATTGTCGCATTAGCATTAAAATTTGGAAGCGTAATTCCGAAGTTCAGAATACAAATTTAATAATGCTCAATTCAGAATCGAACAAAACATTTACAGCTGTGCGCAATTAATTCAACGATAATCTGTTCAAAAGCATTGAACGAATGCTCCGATGTAACAACGCTACTCTGTATAATACACTTTCAGAATGCTATTTTTACGGATTTTTTTTTTTACACTGCTTTGTTTTGTTTACCTTGTTATCATTATTTGGAACGGCTTTTCTGGACGAAATGTGAATGAATTTTTGTAAAATGTTCGTACCGGTATGATGAAAATCGTATCGCAATACAATATGCAAATTGCATATTGCGATATATACCGATAAACCGGTATATTGTTGCAGCACTAATTATGGGGCCCCTGTTTGTCCGCTGAATGATTACTACATTACTTTATATGGGCAGAAAAGGTTTTAACACCTTGATCATCCATCAAAGTGTGTAAAGTTTATTTATACTGTTTATATATTTATATATATATGTTTGTTGTAAAGTTTGGAGCTGAAATTAAGCCTGGTCCCAATCACAAAGAGTCAGACGAAATGCTTTAAAAAAAAGGTCTTTTCTAATCCAATTGTTCAGGACAGGCAAAACCACAAATAATATTAATCAGGCTTATGAAATCTGAACTACAGTCTTATATTGGTGTTTTGCCATTTCTGTTTGGAATACAGGCAGGTCTTCAACAGAGGATATCAGACCAGGAGAATAACATTGCCACGTTGAAGTCTGAGTTGCTGCGCAGAGATTTCCAGAAGCAGAACTTTGATTCAGAACAGGTAACAGTTTACTTTGACACTGTCAGTCCAATATAACGCGGATGACGGGATCCAAGCCACAAGACCCCATATAAATTCATATTGTCTACAAAAAGCAATCGAAGGAAACATGCCTCGTTAAACTTGTCAAAGCTGTCAATAATTTAAGATCAATAGCACATTAATAGTAACAGCATAAGAACGTGAACACCGCTAAACACATGCTGTTTTTCACACCTTTATTTGCACCAAACAATAGATTTACTCTTAAACTGTCAAATGCCGAATAATGTTTAGTCTGTAATCGATTATAATTGAGCATTTAGCACAATAGGCATCGCCATATTGGAATTTCAAGAAAAGCTCAAGACCGCTATTGAAGGTCGAAGAGAAAAAAGCCAGTAAGGAAGCCAGATTAAGTGGTAATTAAAAGTACATGATTGAATTATTAGTATGGAAGCCAGATTAAGTGGTAATTAAAAGTACATGATTGAATTATTAAACTAATTAACTTGTAATCCTTGGACAATCAACCTTAGAAATATTGAAAATGGACTTATCTTTGTTTGTGGAACTGGTTCATTCTGATTAATACAACCCTTTGATCACTTCTAAATATTAGAGTGTGTGTTTGCAATTGGTAAATATTTAATTTATATTCAAAGAGTGAATCAAAATATACTAGTGTCAGATGCAAACATAAATTGAGAAAGTGTAAAGATGCTTTGATAATTTTATTCCTTAATTTGAATTACTGTTTTAAAAATTGCATCCTTATAATGAACAAAACAGTACATACATTTCAATTCAATCAACTTACTCTGAAGATGTTTTCCCAAGTTCTTGTGTGTTGGTAAAAAATGTTGTTAGCATATAGTTTTTTTTCAGGCAAACTTTTTAAAACAGCTTCAAGACAAGGATAAACTTGTAACAGATTTAAAAGTAAGTTATTATTCACTAAATTTATCTTAATATTATATATTGTCATTATTGTCATTCGTCATTACTGATTAGTATCCTCATTATTGCTGTCCTGATCTTTTCATTATTTTATTTTTATCACCACCATATTAACATAACTATTTAGCAGTAAAAACTGTAAACAGGAGTAAATACACAATATCAATTTCATGATTTTTTCGAGTGCTCAACAATAAGTTCTTAATTTTAAAGGACCTTTTTGAAAGAGAAAAGCTTTGGTGACCATATTTTCTTATGGTAGGTATTTTCCTACCTTGAGCTGTTTCCCAATTCATAGCCCTGTAAATAAAGAAAAGTGAAAATTATCCATTTGGTGCATGATAACTTTTGTTTACCATAGTCTATGACCAGTGAAATGTGAAAATTGGTCATGTGACATATAGGTCAATGTAGGTGCAGACCAGTCTTAGCATCACACAGTCTGGTTATGAGCTACACTGTCTGCTAATTTGATGGCAGAACCTTACATAACTTTACAGCGGACAGTGAAGCTCCTGACCAGTCTGTCAGTATGCACAGGCTGGTGTGGAGCTACGCTGCCTGCAGTTGGCATAAGACCCATTTTTGCATGGCACAAATCCTTTTTTCTAAACTCTGTAGAAAGATATTGCAAGGCGAGATCAGAGAATTGACCACTTGCAACACGAGCTTCAGATGCAGGTTTCTGAGAAGGAGAATGCGACAAGGTCCTTGAAACTGCAGGTTAAAGAACTCAGTGATAGATTTCGTGTCGTCGATGAAACTGGTGTATGTATTTTTCAGTTCAATATGTTTCTTTTTTTTTTTTTAGGCTGCATCATTGCTCATACACAAAAATGCATGAAGATGAAGTGATTTTGTTTTGTTTATGGGATAGGAATAAAGGAAATACCCGTGAGTTGAAAGGTGGGTCATGTATACTCAAAAACTAGTTCACTCTGTCATACGCTTGTGAACACTCTGTGGGCATCTTTTATTGTCCAATCTTTAAGAAACTTTGTCAGATAGGGTAGATAGATTAGCTAATTTTATCATTCGCAAGTTAATTCCCATTCTAATAAGGATATTCAATAATTAAATCTTCCAAGTCTCTATTTTATATTCATTCTTTATCAGTAATAGTTTGCAAAAGTTTATTTTGCAAATATTTTTTAATATAAAAATGATTAAAACCTAAACCAGAACTTTCATAACAAAGTTAAGGGTCAACACACAAAATTAAAATCTTCAGCTTAATGGGAACAAGCAACTTAGTTCAAAACTCCTAATTGCAGAGCAATAATGCACCTAACTTTGGTCCTGATTTTTCGGATATGTTCATGCTTGTTTGATGTATTGATTTGAGCATGTTTCTTCAAAGTAATATTGCATTATTGCTTTGTTCTTTTCGTTATTTGTTTTAAAATATACATAATTTATTTGCAGATTTGTTTGTTCAATTATGTTTATTATTGCCGAGGTATTTGAGACTCAAACAATTGTAACAATCAAGCAAGGAGATCTTCTGAAGAATTGGAAGAACAACTTCAACACATCATTATTTGAAATATATTTCTTTGTTCTTAAAGAGAAATTACTTCTCATTCTTTTTCTTTCTACAATAATGCAATCATTTTTATAAGAAGCCATTTGATATCAACCAAGCAAAAACAATTGACATTGTTTTACTAAAATAAAGACAAGAACAAAGTGGATTTTCTAACATTGTTTTCTTGGTATGAATAGCTTACCTATTCACTGAATAGTCCGAGCTGTACTACTCACCCAAATGTTGGCGCGGATGTAGGCATGTGTGTAATTTTCTGCTTAAATTGAACCTGCCACGTCTCCCTATCACTGTTTCTATTACAGATATTAATTTTAAGCATTAATTTTAAGCTTCACAGATAGATTCGGGTCATTGTGCACGGGGACTAACCAAGTTTTTTTAACTCTGAACTACAATTTATCAGAATTATGCTTCCTTTTTGTTATTTATAAATTTGGTTAAGGTTATCATAAAACCTCTTCATATTACTTTTTCTACTTAAGATATTCAATTGAAACTTAGCAAATGTTAAAACTCATCTAGTGAGGTCATTTACAAAGTTCCATTATTCTTACCTGCAACTAAGCAGAATTATGCCACATTTTTGTCCATCTTAGGTTGACGTTTGCGTGTGACTACTTTTTCTACCACAGATATTAAAATAAAACATTACTTATGTGTTCTGTGTCTTAATGAACATTCACTGACCAAGATATGTCTTCACACACATCTTCAATAAGATTATCATGGGGGGTCTCTGACATCAGACCTTAAATCTGACCTGGAATTTACTAGAATTATGCCCCTTTTTGTACTTTTAGTAACTTTAGGGCCAGTTGGATCAATGTTACTAAAAACAAGAAAATGGTTTCTGCTCAATAGGTTTAACCCACTCAGAAGCAAAGCAAAATTGCTTTATGCAACCAGCATAAACCATAACAGCCTGCGAGAAACTTGCAATCTGTTAAGGTTTTCTGCTGTTTGCTGCTTATCAGCAGCTTAGGGTTGGAATTTAATTTGATTTTCTGAAGGAATACAAACATGTAAAACAGCATCGCTGGATGGTAAATGTTTGTTTGGATGGAGTTTTTTTTCTGTAATTTTGTGTTTAGGTAGCTTATTTGCAGCTCTTGATTTCAAAGTGAAATAAATTCCAATAAATTAATTGGTAAAAAGTGGAAATTAGTTTCTTGGCATGGTCAAATTGTTCATAATACATACTTTTTCAGTTTGAAGTTAATACATACTATATAATTTTTACAGAGATTCAACTTAACATAATGTCTTCGTAGTCATAATAACAGATGACTGACAGGAAATGTGTATTATACTGTCAAAGTGAAAGAAGAGTTTAGCGAGCTATCTTGGGACTGCTTTTGTCTATTGTATTGTCTGACTCTTACCTGTATAATATGAATGTATAAGGGCATTTCCATCTCTTAAGCTTTTCCAACTCATAAGCAAAGTGAACATGGCTATGTGCAACCAGAATAAAACCAGAACAGAGTAACTTGCAGTCTTATCAGGTTTTATGCTGTTTGCTGCTCAAAAGTATCATATGTATTGACATGAAAGCTTGAAAACTTGAATGTGAATCAATCTAGTAAAAAAGGTCTTACATTTGATTTGAATTTCTGAGGGACTTCAAATGGGTTAAGGTGTGTATCTTACTGATAAATCATAAAATGGTCAACTACATAGCAATAAGTACAAAAGTAAACCTGTGCGCTTTTTCTCTGCATGCTGCTCACCCCATGCTCTTGCATGTCATTGACAGGCCTCATTGCGAGCCAGACTGGCGTCACAGGATGAACAGATGGCCCGCCTTGCGGGTAGAATCCTGCATACCAAGCCAGATAAAAATGAACTCATACGACCGCCACCTGTAAGACCTTAAGTACTTTGTCAGTATTTGCTTTATTGATTAGCTTCATTGGGGTTTTATACCTTGTTTCTCCTTTACCTTTACTGTACAGTACTGTACTTGCATGGGTTTAGTTTTGCATGTGTGTTTGTAATGGGCTCAATTACACTCTACTGTTATATTATCAAGGTAGTGTTGTCATGTCTCTTTTTCATTCATTGCAAGAGCTCATTCAACCTGATATATGACTCAGATTTGATATTTAAAAAGTTTAACAAACTCAACAATCATTGAAAAATATATTTAAATAATACTTTTGAATTCCTAGCAACTATACATACAAATGTTCATGTACTGGAAACTAGAAATTGTTTTTATTAACAGTGTTTGCTTTTGCATTGATTACTGATTTTATTGTCACCTACCGGTGAAACCGGAGGGGACTTATGGTTTGCGCTCTGTGTGTCAGTCTGTCTGTCAGTCTGTCAGTCCGTCACACTTTTCTGGATCCTGCGATAACTTAAAAAGTTCTTCATATTTTTTCATGAAACTTGAAAATGGACAGATGGCAATATGGAGATTATGCACAACAAATGTAAAAAAAAAAAATACTGACAATGGTGGAGTTTCACCAGTAGGGGACCATATTGCTTGGCAATCTCTTGTTTATTATGTAAACATTGTTTGTGTCTCCTGTCTTAAGTTACAGTAATACTGAAAAGTTTTTTATGGGGATAGCCTACTAAATCAAGTATACATTTACCTTTGTCTCTTACACACAAGTGCTTTAAATTGCTCATATGCTTTAAATTATCTTATGTGTTCTGTGAAGACGGGTGCAGACAAGCTGGGAGTGCTCCAGGAGTCCCTGTCTAGCCTGCGCAGGTGTTTCAGCCCCACAGACCCCCAGCAGCACACTCTAGACACCATAGAGCAAGGTATCTCCACACTCGTAGAAAGGCTACCACTGAACACCTCGGGGGGCAGCAGTGGTGGAAATTCGGTAGGTGCTGGATAACGATGACAATTAATTACAATATATGTTATCCTCACTCTGGGAACACTGGGTATCATGCATGTTTGTAAAGTGTCGTCCAAGATTAGCCTGTCCAGTCTGCACAGGCTTATCAGGACAACACTTTCCACTGTTATGATACTTTTTGTTTGAAGGAAGTCTCTTTTACTGAAAAACCAGTTCAGGCCCTAAGTGTCTTTCCTGATTAGCCTATGTGAACTGTACAAGCTTATCTGGGATAACACTTTAGGTACAAGCATTTGGAACAGTTTTCTCGGAACAAGGCAATTACAAACTATGAACTGTTTGGTTGTAGAATAAAGTGTAGTTTACACTTCGTTTGATGTTTTAGTTAATTATTTTACAGTCTTACGGTATTAACACCTCAGGCTGCATTGTTGAATATTTCCATTTATTAGATTTTCGTGGAAAACTCCTGTGGCAGTGGCAGACACTTGGTGGGTTTTATCCCTAGCTTTCATATAATATTTCCATCCAATGTATTAAATTAATATTAAACCTCCAAAATTAGCAATGGGCAGTCAGTTTACCCAAATCTTAATTGAGAATAATGTGGAGACATGTAGAAAAGGTAAGATTCGAATAAAAATATGTTTAATCGCTGTGGTTTAATCAAATTAGGTAGGGATTCATTTATTCCAATTGAGCAAATAAACATTCTTTAAATGAACATTGACCTTTTAATTTTTTTTTATTAATTCCATAATTTGCTGTCTATATTTATAAATTAAGTGAAAGAAAAAAAAGCAAAAAAAAACGTGAATAATTAATGCACAAAAAAACTACATGTGGTGTACCAGTATTCATTATACCCCCTTTCGAAGAAGAGGGGGTATATTGCTTTGCACATGTCGGTCCGTCTGTCGGTCCGTCCACCAGGTGGTTTCCGGGTGATAACTCAAGAACGCTTGGGCCTAGGATCATGAAACTTCATAGGTACATTGATCATGACTCGAAGATGACCCCTATTGATTTTGAGGTCAAAGGTCAAGGTTACGGTGACCCGAAATAGTAAAATGGTTTCCGGATGATAACTCAAGAACACTTAGGCCTAGGATCATGAAACTTGATATGTAGATTGATCATGACTTGCAGATGACCCCTATTGATTTTCAGGTCACTAGTTCAAAGGTCAAGGTCACAGTGACCGGAAATAGTAAAATGGTTTCCGGATGATAACTCAAGAACGCTTAGGCCTAGGATCATGAAACTTGATAGGTAGATTGATCATGACTTGCAGATGACCCCTATTGATTTTTAGGTCACTAGGTCAAAGGTCAAGGTCACAGTGACCCGAAATAGTAAAATGGTTTCCGGATGATAACTCAAGAACGCTTATGCCTAGGATCATGAAACTTCGAAGGTAGATTGATAATGGCTGTCAGGTGACCCCTATTGATTTTCAGGTCACTAGGTCAAGGTCACGGTGACCCGAAATAGTAAAATGGTTTCCAGATTATAACTCAAGAACGCTTATGCCTAGGATCATGAAACTTCATAGGTACATTGATCATGATTGGCAGATGACCCCTATTGATTTTGAGGTCACTAGGTCAAAGGTCAATGTCATGGTGACCAGAAATAGTAAAATGGTTTCCGGATGATAACTCAAGAATGCTTATGCCTAGGATCATGAAACTTCATAGGTACATTGATCATGACTCGCAGATGACCCCTATCGATTTTGAGGTCACTAGGTCAAAGGTCAAGTTCAAGGTGACCCGAAATAGTAAAATGGTTTCCGGATGATAACTGAAGAATGCTTATTCCTAGGATCATGAAACTTGATAGGTAGATTGATCATGACTAGCAGATGCCCTCTATAGATTTTCAGGTCACTAGGTCAAAGGTAAAGGTCAAGGTCACCTGAAATAGTAAAATGGTTTCCGGATGATAACTCAAGAACGCTTATGGCTAGGATCATGAAACTTCATAGGTACATTGATCATGACTGGCAGATGACCCCTATTGATTTTCAGGTTACTAGGTCAAAGGTCAAGGTCACAGTGACAAAAAACATATTCATACAATTGCTGTCACTACAACGGAGAGCCCATATGGGGGGCATGCATGTTTTATTCCACAGGAGGGATATAATCCTAAGTGTACAACACCATGTGAGTTGCATCATGCTAAAATGTGTCTTATGCCATATGCAACCTGGGTAGCTCCAGACCAGCCTGCGCAATAAATCACCCTTGTCAGGAGCTTCCCTGTCAGCCATAAAGTCACACAAGTTTTGTGGTCTCATTATTGGACATTGTATCTCCTGATCTGACTTTGTGGATTTAACATAAGTCTAGTGATAAACTGGCCACATATGGCATAAGACCTATTTTTGCACAACACATGGCATGTGTTATTTTATCATTAGACTGGCATTTTTCAGAGCCTTGGTGAGCCGCATGTGTCTCGGAAGTTGAATTTTGATGGCACAGGTGATGTACGCAGGTCGCCAATCACCGCTATTCCAGGTAGTAGGCAATCAAGTGAGTGCTGTGTAACCCACGGTTTGTATAGTGTGACATCACCTGTGAATTTACTGTCTAGGATGAGCTCAATGAAGGTTTTGAAGTGTATGATTGTTTCCCCTTATAAAATTTTAAGCATACCTGCTTTATTAACAGGTGCTTTATAAACATAAAACGAGTGTTTGTTTTAATTTTCAATTTGTCAACATGTTTACTGCAAAATGTTCAACCATCCTTCAGAACTACTTAGAGCTTGTCCTTTTACTGTACTAACAGCAATATCACTGTTATAATTGATGTGTGTTTTCACAAGTGTGTTTACACCTGAACTGTGTATACCGGTAATCTAATGTAAACTATTGCCTCTTACTGCTTGTTGCTTTTATCTAGGTTCGTTTAAAGATTAATGTTAATAGAACTGCTTTGAGATGTTAAATAAAAAAAATAAATATTATTATCATGTTAGTCATGTATGAATTTTTTAATGAATTATTGTTTCCTTGTAAACTGACTGTTGCTATTCCCAGAGGGACAGTCTGACACTTTTATTTACATTTTTAGTCAGTCTACATATTATGTTTCCCAGAGTGCATGCATTTGTTGTTGTTGTTTGTGGTAATATGTCTAGGTTCATACAATAATCAGCCAGATTGCTCCAGCTCTTGTTGGGCCCTGAATGTTTTATAATTTCCCATTAAGCCAAATGTGTCCAATCTCTCAATAGTTTTTTTAATGAAATCTTCATCAAACTATGTGTGTTCAGGTTTTCACCCTAACAAGCTGGGCAGTCCTCCATTGACTACCACTAGCACCAAAGTCTCACGTATAAAAGTGTATGCTATGTGTTTTGCAGGTTTTCACCCTAACAAGCTGGGCAGTCCTCCATTGAGCACCACTAGCACCAAGGTACTTTACTTCAAAGACAACTCCACCACTCCTTCCATGCTGACAATCAATAAAAGGTGTGTAATAGTGAAGTGTTGAAATGACATGGATGTGTTTGTTTCATCTGTCAGTAAGGTGCTGAGGACTGTATTTACATGGACATGATTATTTATCTTGCAGTTGATAAACTCTCGTTTTATTCTCAATCATTGATTGTAAAAGGTGTATAAGAAATATTGCTTAAATGCGAAAAAAAATATGCAGGTAGTTTTTCAACTTAAGTTAAATAAAAAATTTGCAATAATAATTTTACAAAATATCAGTATGTATTTAGTAATAATACATTTAACATACTGGTATTATGAAAACAGGCCACAAGTTATGATAGTTAGACCTGATTCATGTCATACCTGTTTATGTCTTCCAGATTAGGGGAAATAACTTTACATGATTTCAAAGGGGCATTTGAGCGACCAAACCAGTATAGATTTCACTTCAAGGCTTTGGATCCAGAGTTTGGCACAGTCAAAGAAGAGGTATGCTTGTAATTATGTACACACAGATATTTGTGCGCAATTTCGGAGTGCTTCTCTTCAGTTTTTGTTTGTTCATTGAATCGTAGCATCAGAAAAGTGTTAAAGGATAATTATTCCAGTTTTAAGTTTTATTATGCCTCCACCAGGTGTGAGGCACTACGCCTTGCACTTTTTTTTTTCAGAACACCGTCAAACAGTGATTTCAGGTTAATAACTTAACTTATGTATTTGCCATTATTGGGGAAACTTAGTTATAGCAAGATTGCATGGTGACCTTGATTGGCATTGTTTTTGGGGCTGGTTGGGTCATGGTCAAGGTTCAACAAATGAACAAAAATTCTGCTAAAAGGGTTTAGGTATTGCAATTACATTTTGTGTGAATGTAGCTTACCTTCAGAACTAGTTTGGGATTGATTCTAAAAAAACAGTGTCTGCTAAATAACTTGAGTTCAGACGGAGGTATTTCACTGAAATATTGTGTGTATATTGCTTTCATCTAGACTAAGCTTGTGATTGCATTTTGGCCTATTTGAATTTAGGTCAAGGTCTCGGTTGCTAAAATTTAAAAATAGAAAGGCAGTTTCTGATGAATTACCTTTTTATGGAGGTATTATGCAGACATTTGATTTTGTCGCTTCCATTATTTTCTGTGCCATCATTTGTACAACAAATAAATTCATCTTTTGGAGGTCATTGTAACACAGGCTTTTAAATGGGAATATTTATTGACAGGTAGGCAGTCGTGTATTCATTTGATTTTGGCCAAGAAGAGACTTCATTTAAACAAATATAGAATAACAGCGTGGTCCTTGATTAGACTGTCCCAACTTGACAGGGTAATCTTGGGAGACACTTAGCATGCATGCACAAAGCCCCATTTGTTTAGAGACAGACTCATATGTATGCTTGTGATTGTAGATATCCAACGAGGATGCCATAATCCCAGGCTGGGAGGGTAAGATAGTGGCGTGGGTAGAGCCTGACACTGTAACTTAGAAGTCCAACATCCATAGGCGTCCCGGCAGCATTTATTATGTACGATACTGTACCATGGTTCAGTAATTTATTTGTGTACGACGGTCACCTATGTCATCTGGAGGACAAGATACTAGACACACAGTGGAATATAAAGCAGGCCAAAGACATGTTAATCATATATTCATTAGGTACCCGAGTGCATTGGTGCATGTGCTTGTATTATTGTGGCCTACATGCAATTGTCACATTGTCTGGTTGGCTGACATCAAATAATGTTGTGTTATGGCTTAGGTATACAATCAGTTGATTCTTAGATCAAACAACATCCAATTATATTGTTCATCTGTGCTCTATTTTAGGCAAAACTATAGTATAGTGAATCATTTACACTTTTGAAGAACTATAGTTAAGTGGATGTTGATGATAATGAGATATTAAGTGGCCTGTCTTTCAGAAATGAATGGCTTAAAATGTCATTTCTTAATGACATTTTTACTTTCTTAAAATTGAGGTGACCTGACTTTATCTTGTACTCCCAATCGTTGGTCATGCCAGGTTATATAACTGCCATATTGTTAAGTTTTGATATTACTGTTGTTTTGCCATGTTCACTAGCCTATAGTTAGCATTACAACATAGATATTGTAGTGCTGCTATCAAAACTTTGTTTATTCAAGCATTTGCTTGAATAGGGCCTTTTTTATTTCTTCTTAAGATTTTCAGGCAGGTTCCAATTTTGAAGTACAATAAGTCCTTCCCAGTCAAATTCTACATCATTTGATGTGGCATGTTTTTTTAAAAGTTTTTTTAATAGAACAATGCTACATGTCTTTAAACAAATGAACATTCCAAATCATTTCAGTATTGCACATGCATTCCTACAATATATTTTTCATGTAATATTCTTATTATTTGATAAGGTTTCCCAACTTACCAATTAACAAATGTTTATGGTTTGTATTTGTTACATTTATAAAAGATTATACCAATAATGACCTCAATGTCAACTACGGCTTCATGTCTCCATGATTTGTTTATTTTTTCGTGTAATGCTTTTTTTTTTGGAGTGTGAATATGCATTGTTCATTAAACATGGAGGTAGTTAAGGGGTTTAATAGACAGCTCAACATTTAGTAAGTCTGCAATAACTTTATTTTGTTTGTTATATGAGTTCCTTATTTTCTTATAGGTTAAAGGCTATGGTAGTGTTTGCTAAAATGACACAATTTGTTTTTGACCTACTTTTGATTGTTTTCACTGTAATATTGCTGATAAGCTGTTAATCCTGTATGTTATGTACGCATGCATGATTTCAGCGTTACAAATGCGTTATACTGATTTGGTTCTACTTTATGCCAGTTTACAAGTTACAGTGTATATCACAGATACTGATGGTTCCATGTTTGAATAGCAGATATGTTTTTTTATGCATTTATGAACATGATGATGCTACTTATATTTTTTTTTCTGAGCACAATGTGCTTATGGGGAGCTTTTGTGATCGCCTTTTGCCTATGGTGCGTCTTGCCTTGTGGGGTGCCAACATTTGCCTTGTAAACACTCTAAAGGCCACATTTATTGTCCGATCTTTATAAAATTTGGTCAGAAGATTTGTGCAAATGACATCTTTGACGAGTTCGAAATGGTTCCGGATTGTTTGAAAAACATTGCTGGCATGGGATGGTGAATTTTTCCTTATATTGCTATATATGGCTATAGTTAAAAAAATTTAACACTATAGAAGCCAATTTTATTGTCCGATTATCATGAAACTTGATCCGAAGATTTTTCCAAACGAAATCTTGGACTAGTTTAAAAATTGTTCAGTTGGTTAGTTGGTTGAAAAACATTTCCACCAGGGGGTGGGGAATTTTTCCTTACATGGCTATATTTGGCTATAGTAAAAACTTGATAACACTTAAAAAGTCACATTTATAGTCTAATCTTCATAAAATTTGGTCAGAACATATATTGGATAAGATGGTTCTGGTCTGTTGAAAAACATGGCCACCAGGGGGCGGGGCCTTTTTTCCTTATTTCAGTCTGATCATCATGAAACTTGGTCAGAAGATTTTTCCAAATTATATCTTGGACCAGTTCGATAATAGTTTCAGTTGCTTGAAAACATGACCGCCAGGGGCGGAGCATTTTTCCTAATATGGCTATATATGGCTAAAGTAAAACCTTGTTAACACTATAAAAGTCACATTTATTATCCAATCTTCATGAAACTTGGTCAGAACATGAAAATTGGTCAGAATATTTGTTTTAATGATATCTTGAATGAGTTCGAAAATAGTTTCGGTCTGTTGAAAAACATGGCCACCAGGTGGCAGGGAAGTTATCCTTATATGATTATGAAACCTTGTTAGCACTCTATAAGTAACATTTATAGTTCACTATTTATAAAACTTGGTCAGAACATTTGTTCTAATGATATCTTGGGCTGCACAGAACAGGTAAGTTCCTTTGTATCTCAGGTGAGCGAATTTGGGCCCTCCGGCCCTCTTGTAATGTTATGTTAATGATATTTGTTGGTCATTTTATTTGTAATGCCGATGTTTTTTCGATTTATTGTGTACTTAATTTTTATGTTTAGTATTGAAGGAAATCATTATCAATTATTTACAATACAATTTAAACATGACTTAAATCTATACATCTCTCCTTTGCTTTCCAAAGCTTGTTGAATAAGCTAAGCATCTTTGTCTTTTACCAGTTTATTTTTTTCACATTTTTTTGCATGCTATATTGCATTGACAAATGATTTTGTGTAAAAAATGTATATTGTTTTTTTAGCTCACCTGATTGCTCAGGTGAGCTTTTGTGACTGGTCTTTGTCCGTCGTATGTCCGTCCGTCCGTTAACATTTGCTCGTAAACACTCTAGAGGCCACATTTCTTGTCCCATCTTCATGAAACTTGATCAGAAGCTTTGTCCAAATGAAATCTCGAATGAAATCTCGGCCGAGTTCGAAACTGGGTTGTGCCGGGTCAAAAAAAAGGTCACTAGGTCAAAAAAAAGAAAAACCTTGTAAACACTGTAGAAGTCACATTTCATGCCCAATCTTGTGTAACTTTGTCAAAATGTTTGTGTTAATGATATCTTGGTTGAGTTCAAAAGTGGTTCTGATCAGTTGAAAAACATGGCCGCCAGTGGGCGGGGCAGTTTTCCTTATTTGGCTATAGAGAAACCTTGTAAACACTCTAGAAGTCACAATTTTTGCCCGATCATCATGAAAGTTGGTCAAAACATTGGTTCAATTGATGTCTCGGACGAGTTCAAAAATGGGCGAGATCGGTGAAAAAACATGGCCGCCAGTGGGCTGGGCATTTTTCTCTATATGTATATAGTGGCAGTTTTCCCTATTTGGCTATAGAGAAACCTTGTAAACTCTCTAGTTTGTCAAAACATTGGTTTTATTGATATCTCGGATGAGTTTGAAAATGGTCGGGATCAGTGAAAAAACATGGCCGCCAGTGGGCGGGGTATTTTTCTCCATATCTATATAGTGAAAACATGTGAACACAGTAGAAGTCACATTTTTGGCCCAATTTTCATAAAATTTGCTCAGAACATTTGTTTCCTTGATATGAGATTTGAGTTAAAAAATGGTTCCGGTCAGTTGAATAACATGTCTGCTGGGAGGGGGGAAGTTTTCTCATTATGCCCCCCCCCCCTTTCGAAGAAGAGAGGGTATATTGTTATGCTCATGTCGGTCCGTCCGTCCACCAGATGGTTTCCGGATGATAAATCAAGAGCACTTATGCCAAGGATCATGAAACTTCATAGGTACATTGATCATGACTCGCAGATGACCCCTATTGATTTTCAGGTCACTAGGTCAAAGGTTAAGGTCACGGTGACCCAAAGCAGTAAAATGGTTTCCGGATGATAGCTCAAGAACGCTTATGCCTAGGATCATGAAACTGCATAGATACATTGATCATGACTCACAGATAACCCCTATACATTTTCAGGTCACTAGGTCAAAAGGTCAATGTCACGATGACCCGCAATAGTAAAATGGTTTCCGGATGATAACTAAAGAACACTTATGCCTAGGATCATGAAACTTCATAGATACATTGATCATGACTGGCAGATGACCCCTATTGATTTTCAGGTCACTAGGTCAAAGGTTAAGGTCACGGTGACCCAAAGCAGTAAAATGGTTTCCGGATGATAGCTCAAGAACGCTTATGCCTAGGATCATGAAACTGCATAGATACATTGATCATGACTCGCAGATAACCCCTATTGATTTTCAGGTCACTAGGTCAAAGGTCAAGGTCATGATGACCCGAAATAGTAAAATGGTTTCTGGATGATAACTCAAGAACGCTTAGACCTAGAATCATGAAACTGCATAGGTATATTGATCACAACTCGTAGATGACCCCTATTGATTTTCAGGTCACTAGGTCAAAGGTCAAGGTCATGATGACCCGAAATAGTAAAATGGTTTCTGGATAATAACTCAAGAAAGCTTAGGCCTAGGATCTAGAAACTTCATAGGTACATTGATCATGACTCGTAGATGACCGCTATTGATTTTCAGGTCAAAGGTCAAGGTCATGGTGACCCAAAATAGTAAAATGGTTTCCAGATGATAACTCAAGAATGCTTATGCCTAGGATCATGAAACTTCATAGGTACATTGATCATGACTCGAAGATGACCCCTATCGATTTTCAGGTCACTAGGTCAAAGGTCAAGGTCACGGTAAACTGAAATAGTAAAATGGTTTCTGGATGATAACTCAAAAACGCTTATGCCTAGGTTCATGAAACTTCATAGGTATATTGATCATGACTCGCAGATGGCCCCTATTTATTATCAGGTCACTAGGTCAAAGGTCAAGGTCACAGTGCCAAAAAACAAATTCACACAATGGCTGTCAAAGTCACGGTGACTCAACTTAGAAAAATGGTTTCCGGATGATTACTCAAGAATGCTTACCCCTAGGATTATGAAACTTCATAGGTATATTGATCATGACTCGCAGATGAAATAATGATGAAACTTGACCAGGATGTTTTGTGGACAATATCTAGGTCAAGTTTGAATTTGGTAAAAATTGAATGAACCGACTCCTCTCCGGTGAGCGAACTAGGGCCATCTTGGCCCTCTTGTTTTAAGACATTTCTCTGTTAGATGTTGTGCCTGATTGTTTTGTTAACTTACTAAAAAGCACAAAACATGTGCAACAGATATTCACATGGTGGTCCTGTTAGGATGTGTTAGCTCTCTTGAGCATGAAGTGCTCATGTTGAGCTATTGTGGTAGGTGGCCCTTTAGTGTAGTCAGTCATCAGTCTTAAGTCATCAGCTCTTTGCTTCAAACAACATCTGAACAGCTAGGCAGATTTTCATGAACTTCACATTTAAAGGACTTCTGAGTGGTGCGGGGTTGAGAAGTTGAAAATTGAATTTATATTTTGGTATTTACAATCACAATTTGGTCCTCTACGAAGATTGTTCAATTCTGGTTTCGAAACTGGCCATTACACAGGTGAGCAATCTACTGCCATCTTGGCTCTCTTGTTTCAATGAATGCGGGTAATCTAGCTTGCTAGTTTATTTATTGCCTTGTAGTTATTTATTGGTTTTGTTTAGGGTAGAACATTTATCCAAGATGCATTGCTTTATTTCAATTGTTAAATATGTTAATCATATATGGTTAATTGTTAAGATTTTCAGTGGTAAATTGATAATCAGTCGGATGTAAAGAAATGCTCCTGCACTCAAATGGTGGTATTCAACTAGATTTACAGGTATTAGTAAATGATATGAGCTACATTATGGCACAAAGGGCTTTATGCAGGTGCATATAGTGTTGTCCCAGGTTATACTGTGCAGTCTGCAAAGGCTAATCAGTGATGACACCTTCTGCCTAAACTGGATTGTGGCTAAGAAGAGACTTCCTTCAAAGGGAAAATACCATACAAGCAGAGAGTTTCCTCTCTGATTAGCCTGTGTGAACTGCACACTAACCTGGGACAATGCTTTACCCACCTGCATTCAGCTCAGTACTCCCTGAGGTAGGCTCATATTTATGAAAAATAGTGGAAGGTCATGTATTATGAATCTCAAATATAATTGGTTGATTTTTTGTCCAACATCCAGCGAAAATGATGGTTTCTTTCATCTATTTTCTATTAGTAACCATTCACATTCTCAGGTATTTTGTTTCCATTCCAACAGTATGTGTTAAGTAATATTCGTATTTTTGCAATGGGGCATGTGATAGTGTGTTGTGTATTTGAGCAAATGAATGAATATTTTTTCAATACTAAGAAATTTTTGGATTTTAACATCTCTTTTTAGTTTTGATTGATACTAATTAAACATCAATGATGTGAAATTATATCCAATAACAAAAATTAAGCAAAATTGTGTTTATGCATGTACAAATTAGTATGTATACTTGTAATAAGTATACAGTGTCCTTGCAAATTGATGTGTCAGTGACTCCTCTCTGAAGGCAGCTTCTGTTTGATGTGAGTTAGCAATCATACATAGGGATGAGGTCTATCAACCCTTTACCACTTAGATACGTATTTTGATGCATTTGTAGTCCCTTAGAAAGTTACATTTAATTAAAGACCTTTTTTACTAAATACTAGTTTTAAAGGCTTCATTTCCAATCCTTAGTTACTGATGAGCAGCAAACAGCATAAAACCTGAACAGACTGAGTTACTCGCAAGCTGTTCTGATTTTATTTTATTTGATTTTATGTTGTTTGCACAGAGCTTCTTATGGGGGAAAGGGTTAAAATAGCTTTAATGATTGACAGTCTTCCAGGATTTTGGATCTTCCTCAAGGGAGATTACTCACATATTGTTCCTGTTGAAATGTAATCACAATTTTGTATCAAAATATCTGCACAAATTTTCTTTGTGAGCTGGAAGTTTTAAACATACATTTTAATAACATAAAAAACTTGCACAAAGTATTATCATATCAAGTTTTTTTATTGTGCAAAAAAATCTAAAGATCAAGGTCACAGCGGACGCTTGAAGTTATTCATATTTCTTACATACAGATATAGTGAAGTAGATGTTTGAGTGAGGCTCAATGGGATTCCAGAATAAATTGACAAAAAATTAGTGTCGTATCAAGACAACATGTAACATTTATAAATTTTGCTCAATTTAGGTCAAGGTTATATTTTTTTATAGGCATCATGTGTTACAACAATTAGAAAGGTACCACTCATGTTTAAAGCTACTTCATTATTATGTTGCACCGTTTACTTTTGCTCAATTTAAGGTCAATGTTCCATTTAAATTATAGGCTATATGTTTTACAGCAGTTTGAAAGGTATAACTCATGTTTAAAGCTACTACTGTATTTGGAATGTTGCACCATTTATTTGGATAGTTTCTGTGGTGTTTTCATGTAATGTCTGTAAGGCGACTTGTGTCCAGTGATTTCAGTAAGGGCATCAGTGAGGTTTGGCTACATTTTAAGTTCAGAAAAGATTTATAAATATTAAAGAATGCCAAAACTAAATTGTGAAAATGTATTTGCTGTAATTAATTGCTCGTCTAGTTTTATTGTCAATTGTTGCATGCTATAGTGCTGATAGCTTAGTAGATTTACAATTGAATTATGGTCATTCTCCGCTAGTTACTTTGCACATGCACCATGATTCAGTTACAAGCAATAACAGTTTACATATTTGGTATGAAATTAGGTTTTTATTAACTATTATACATGTATATTGTATGTACTTACTTGCTACTTAAGATCTGGTTTCTGTAGTTACTTATACCAGTACTAGATTGAGTTTTACTAATGACACAATCTTACACAAAAGAAACTTGCGCGTCTCTATTTTTCAGAGAATAATGTTTATTATTGTATTCTATTTGCTTGTGTATTTAATCACCAATATTTGGTCTCTATTCCATCCTAATCTCCTATCCATATATTCTGTCTCTAGATATATATTTGTGTCATGGTCACTATTTATTTCTAGTCAAAACATGTGTATATTTTCATGTTCATCCCATCAAAATAATGTGTGATAATTTTACATTCTTTACAGTTTTGATCGTCTTTGGTCCACTTTATGTTATATGTTTAGGAATTATAACTTACCAATTTATAAAGTAAATATGTAATCATATGTAATGGTTTGTTTTGTAATAAATGCAAAATTGTTGCTTGGTATATGTTTGGTATATTCTTGCATTTGCTTATATGCGTTTTCTTTTACAATTTGTTTTTGGGGTACACTAGGGTAAATGTACTGTAGATGTATTAAAAGACTTGAGCTGTGATCTTGGAAAAGTGGACATAATAAATATGTGTCTAGACCTTTCTTACTAGAATCAAGTTTTTCAGGCTTCATCTCCAAACCTTAGATACTTATGAGCAGCAAACAGCATAAAACTGAACAGACTACGAGTTACTTGCAGGCTGTTCTGGTTTTATGCTGTTTGCACATAACCATTTTCACTTTTCTTTTGAGTGTGAAAGGGTTAATTTAATTATGTCAATGTCAGGTGAATTGTGCACAAAGATGCAGTTTATTCTGCAGGCTAAAAAACAACTGAGTGTGTGCTAAAATAAAAATAGATTAAAGCTTCAGTTTATACCATGAGTTCCATTGGGCTGTTGTGTAAAGGATAAAAAATGTTTTGTGGCAGTCACCCAAATCTGTCGGTGTTATTGTAGCAACCTTCAGGTACATTTTGGTGTCTTCACTTTCATTTTATGATTGTCAGTTTGACATGTAGAACAAAGTGCAATTACAGGTACATGTATTTGTATTTATGTATGTTTGTATTTTATCATTTGGACTTGTACTACGTATTTAATCTTATGTAGTAATTATAACCACCAGTCCATAGTAAAGGGGGTATACTGAAATAACTGTCTGTTAGACAGTCTGTCTGTCGGCCCATGGACCAAAATTTGTGTGGAGGCTTTCTCCTTCACTTTCCACGTACAACATACTGTTGGATTGTTTTGTGGTTCTCTACAAACCTTGTAAAAAAAGTCCTAGGGTCAATTATATATTTTTTTAAAGCTTTTTTTCTAATTAAGTAATACATTTGGCATTAAGGGGTATTCATAGCTACTGTGACAAATTCTAGTTTCATTTAGACCGACCAATAGAATAACTTGTAGATGCGCAAATGTATAGATATGCACAATAAAAATCTGTTTACATCATACGTCATAAAACAGGCATACTTTAACTAAATTGTGAGCATTTTTAAACAAACACTTAAATATATGGTTTTAATACAAATAACAGAATGGTAAAAAATATGTATGCTTATTTTTTGCTGGTTACTGTTTTTCCCATGTTTTGGCTTACTGAAGATCAAATGTGTAATAATACAGAGACGATAAAGTATGATTGATCTATATTTCAGTCACTATGATCATTATCCAACTTTAGCTGGTGCTTTAAATGTCTCTGAATCTCATTTTATATCTTGTTGTAAATGACCAAATTTAGTATATGATAATTATTAAAAATGGTTTTGTCATATTTTGGGGATATTTTTCTAGGGCCTTATCAGTGTCACTTTTTTAACTTAAAGGGATACATTTATCTTTCCTAAGGTGAGAACTGTATTAAAATGTTTGTCAAATACGTATGATGTCTTTATACAGGTAAATTTTAAGCTGTAAATATTGCTGACACATTTTGTGTAGATCGTCTCTGTGAAAGTGATCCATTAATCTTGTGATGCTGCTGTCTTATTAGCAAGGTTTTGCCAGTATTGCACTTACATGTTATACATTTTTTTATTTCATATTCTGTTTGCTTGAAGTTGTAAAGATGGAACTATTGCTGGTTAAACAATAAATAAGGAAACACTATTTCCCTGTTAATTCTTCTTTTAAATCAATGCAATGTTTTGGGTAAGAATGGAATAAGAAACTTGTTTGGATCCCAAGGGATTTATGTCTCCATTTAATCACAGTGTTGTGATGAAAAAGTCTGATAACATATTTACCACATGATTCAGTATGACTGAGGTAAACTGTTTACTGTGATTCATTATGACTGAGATAAACTGTTTACTAAGATACAGTATGACTGAGGTAAACTGTTTGCTGTGATTCAGTATGACTAAGGTAAACTGTTTACTGTGATACAGTATGACTGAGGTAAACTGTTTACTGTGATTCAGTATGACTTAGGTAAACTGTTTACTGGGATGCAGTATGACTGAGGTAAACTGTTTACTGGAATTCAGTATGATTGAGGTAAACTGTTTACTGTGATAAAGAATGGCTGAGGTAAACTGTTTACTGGTATACAGTATGACTGAGGTAAACTGTTTACTGTGATACAGTATGACTGAGGTAAACTGTTTACTGTGATACAGTATGACTGAGGTAAACTGTTAACTTTGATATATTATGACTGAGGTAAACTGTTTACTGGGATATAGAATGACTGAGGTAAACTGTTTACTGGGATTCAGTATGACTGAGGTAAACTGTTTAGTGGGATATAGAATGGCTGAGGTAAACTGTTTACTGTGATATAGTATGACCGAGGTAAACTGTTTTCTGGGATTCAGTATGACTGAGGTAAACTGTTTAGTGGGATATAGAATGGCTGAGGTAAACTGTTTACTGTGATACAGTATGACTGATGTAAACTGTTTACTGGGATTCAGTAAGACTGAGGTAAACTGTTTAGTGGGATATAGAATGGCTGAGGTAAACTGTTTACTGTGATACAGTATGACTGAGGTAAACTGTTAACTGTGATATAGTATGACTGGAGGTAAACTGTTTACTGGGATATAGAATGGCTGAGATAAACTGTTTGCTGTGATGCAGTTTGACTGATAACATATTTACCACATGATTCAGTATGACTGAGGTAAACTGTTTACTGGGATATAGAATGACTGAGGTAAACTGTTTACTGGGATACAGTATTACTGAGGTAAACTGTTAACTGGGATACAGTATGACTGAGGTAAACTGTTAGCTGTTATATATTATGCCTGTGGTAAACTGTTTACTGGGATACAGTATGACTGAGGTAAACTGTTTACTGGGATACAGTATAACCGAGGTAAACTGTTTACTGTGATATAGTATGACTGAGGTAAACTGTTTACTGGGATACAGTATGACTGAGGTAAACTGTTTTCTTGGATACAGTATGACTTAGGTAAACTGTTTACTAGGATACATTATGAAATAGGTAAACTGTTATCAATTGGAATACAGTATGACTGAGGTACACAGTTTACTGTGATACTGTTGGCTGTCAAAATTCATTTGTGTATAATCATCTACACTTAAAGGTAATTCAACTGTCATAATTAAAGCCACCTAGTCATTATAGATAGGCTGAAAACACAAGTTCAGGCAACTATATATTCCATGTTTAATAAAAATAAAGGGCCATAATTCTGCAAATTATTGTTGCAGCCCCAAAGATATTCTTTAAAAGCATAAACATTTTAAGTCATTCAACTATTAACAAGCGCACTGCATAACCAGCCAAATCAGGCATTCTGTTCAGGAGCAACCCTGGCTGCATATGTTCTCAAAGCCATTTTTGAAAGATTTAGCTGATATACTTATTTAGGAGGGTCATGTTCATGTTAAAAAATACCTGTATAAGTGAATCCTACTTAGTGTTTGCTGTTATATCTGGTACAAATAAATCATCAGATTTAGGTCCGAAATGAAAATATATATGTCAAACATCATCAAAGAAATAGTAATTTCCACAGCTTCAATTAGTATTCTCTGGGTTGCAACGGCTTCATGTGCATGTAAACATAAACTTCACTATACTTGTACATGATTGCATTGCTAGTATTCCAACCAAATTCTCTTTACCAGCACAATACAAAAAGTATGTTGCTTACTTCGGAAGATGAACAAAATGTTAGTAGAATCACAGGGCAGTATCAACGACTGTAATCCTTTAATCCATTTATTTATGAAAAGTATATCTGTTAAATATTTGTGTACATAATATTCCCAAATAACAAAGTAACAATAACAGATTAATGTTCTTTAATTCTATTCATATATCACAAAAATACCTCTTCAAGACATGTATACAACTATGAAAAAATATATATATAACAATGTCATAAATATTTAAGAAAAAAAAGTTAAATCTTTATATAGCTGTCTGCTTCATTAACAAATACAAAATAATTGACCTGAACCAAAATTAGTAACACAAGAGCATAAAGATAAAATATAATTGTAACAAGCGATTGTAATTGGTTTGATAGTACATACAGGTTCAGAATGTCTTGTTATTAACTAAAACAAAACTTTTTTCTAACCACAAACATGTTTAAACCCACAGTGTCTTAAATCAAGTCTTAATTTAGACAATAAGTGCACACAAAATCAACAAATCAACCCTTTGTAAACCATGTCAATAAAATATTTGATTCAAACTTGTTCTACCATTAAAAGCACAACAATACAATTCTTACTCCAAATTAAACACGTGTTGAACAAACTACAAAATAAAACAATACTATAGTTATATTATTATTATGTATGAACTATACATGAGGGTTAGAGTTGAATTAAAGAAAATCTACTATGCCTAGAAGACTGGCAGTGCAGACCTTGGCTTATAGCCTGCCAGGCCTATGTTTCATATATATTCATACATATCGCCAGTTACGGGTTCTCTGATTTAAAAATTAGGTCATGGGGTTCCCACTTTAAATACATGTATCTCCATACCCTTTTGTATCCGATATTAACACGAATTAAGGTATCTAGGGGTACCTAATATAGTATTATATATAAATACATCATTTATTTAACATCTCATACAAGGAAATATATAGCAACATTAATTGCGAGGTATACAAAATTTCAATTTCAGACGTGATTGTGGTTTTCGATATAAGACCTTATTGTAACATTTGATTGCATTACCTTCCCTACACCCCCCTCATAGTAATTAAAGGTGCCTAGAACGCGGGGTTGTATACAGACCCCGTTTTTAATAATAACCCCTTAAGTATAGTCTGAAAACTACCGAGACCACATAACTGGCACTATGTATTTACATATATATATATATATATATATATATATATATATATATATATATATATATATATATATATATATATATTTTGTATATATATTGTGTGACTCCCTTTTTAATTGTTGAAAAAAGCTTTGGGGAATATTTTTAATACAATATAAGTAAATCATCTGCAAATGACAGACCAACAAATGTGACCTGCACAAGCAAAAATGTGATTGAATCATGTTAATGAATACAACAAAATGGCCTCAAGCCCTAAGGAATTCCCCTGACACCCAAAGGAAATAAGCTGATCCGAGCAGGAAGTGTTCCAAGGTTTTGTAAAGGATAAAAACAGAAAACCACCCCAATAACTAGCAAAAATGATTATTAATAAACTACAATCATTTTAGAACCCAGTCTAGATATATTGGACTTATAAATGTTAGAGCAAGTTTCTGTATGAGTGGGTATACAATTATACTTTTATTAGAGTATTCAAATAGTATTACTATAGCCACAAACAGAAACTGCCCAGTGATGGTCATGTTGGGGTGATCATTCCCACTGGAAATACCTCATATGTAAAATGAAAGGAACACCATGCTATCATGAGGTGCGCCATTAGCCCACGGCATGAATCCGTTGAAACACTTCCTCCCTATTCTCACAGAGGAGGTCCTTTGACCATGAGCCAATGGTAAGCTTAACCTAAAAGAAATTGTGATTCCTATAGACAAAGGACTCTTAACAGTGTCTTGTTCTCAGAAAACTGGGCATAATGCATGTGCGTTAAGTGTCATCTCAGTGCAGTCCGCACAGGCTAATCAGGGATAACACTTTCCGCTTAAACTAGATTTTCTGTAAAAAGGGACTGCCTTTAAACGAAAAATACCATAAAAGCGGAAAGTGTTGTCCCTGATTAGCCTGTGCAGACTGCACAGGCTAATCTGGGACTACACTTTACGCACATGCATTATGCCCAGTTTTCTCAGGACCCGACTCTAACAAACCACGTGGCCACACACCACAGCTGAACACCACACTTGGGAGTTGAGGACAAAGAGAATTGACACCCTACAAAAGACCTTCTGTATCACTCTTGCCCTCAGACTTCAAGTGCAGCTGCAAAGAAACCAAATCTCACTTATCAGACAAAAACACTAGGGCAACTGTTCATAACAAATTTAATGAAGAGTGTGCAAATATATGTGACTTTAAGAGTGTTCACAAGCTTTTTCTTTCATTTTGACCCCACATGACCCATTTTCAAATTTGGCAGATACATCATTGAGACAAACATTCTCAACAGGTTTCAGGGAGATTGGGCAATACATGTGGCCTATACAGTTTTTACAAGCCTTTATTTAATAACACCTAGTGACCTAGTTTTTTAACCCCATATTACTTAGTTTAAAACTCAGCTGACATATGATATGGACAAATGTACTGATTTAGTTTCATGAAGAAATGAAATGTTTTCTTTGGAGTGTTCACAATCATTTTCTGTAATTTTACCTTGTGACCTAGTTCTTAACCCCATGTAGCCCAGTTTTAAACTAGGCAAAGATATCATTGGGGCAAATGTTTCATGAAAAGTAGTCCATCCACACATAGGGGCTATTTCTATTGTAATTTATGTTATTTTGTTAATGACTATAAAACCAAATATCCAATTATTAGTGAAAGCATTTCAACTAACTACATACATAATATTCAAATACAAAAGATAAAACATAACAATACAATTTGTTGCACACACAAAAAAAATGCAAACTGTCACCCTATTCTTTTGTATACAGAATTCGTCATAAGACATTTTACATCACTAGACATTATATAGTCAGAGACAGAACATATAGACTTTGAAAACAGGTCCTTTAAAGTTCAATTTTTATCACAGATGAAATAATATAAATTTCATAAAACAGAGAATATAAATAGGTTCATATACCAGTAATAAGAATACTTAAATTAACATAAAATACATAACACGAGGATTATCAGTGAGAGTAAATTATTATAAAAGTACTCATTTTATGGTTACTGATGACAGTATTAAATAGTGCAATTTAAAGATAAATAAAGGATCATATTTAACATGGCATGTTTATATTATTCCAAATTTTCTCACAACACCTTACCTTTAAGCCATGAATGTTTTTTTTAATATAAATTTTTGTTGGCATTTTCTTATTTTGTAATTTAATATTACATTTTAACAAATAGTCATATTTATTTCCAATAGTATTTAATACTATTTATTTATCAATTCTCAAATTTTATATAAACTGTCATTAGACTTAATATCTATGATCAATTGATAAAGTATTAAAAACCAGTAATTTTCCATAACTTCTAACAGCTGTTCTATGTGGCTTTAAATGCTTTTGGGCAAGGCTTGAATCAATTAAAAACAAGAGCACCGCCTTGCGGGTGCAGACCGCTCATCTATTTTCTTTTTAAAGGTGAAGGGACTCTCATTTTCAATCACAAAGGAGGGAGGAGTGTAGTGAAGAGGGGTGATAGTGTGGGGTTGTGGACATTTATTACATTATGTTCCAAAAAAGCGAAAAAAAAAAAAAAAAAAATCGGGGGGGGGGGGGGGGGGGGGGGGTTTGGGTGCGATGGTTGGACAGTATTTCAAACATAACCGTTTTTAAAAAAAAATGGGGGGGGGGGGGTATAGTGTGAGGGTGTGGTGATAATTTGTGAGATGATCTTAAAAAAAAAAAAAAAAAAAAAAAATCAAAAAAAAAATTGGGGGGGTGGGGTGGGGGGGGGTGGGGTGGGGGTATAGTGTGAGGGTGGGGTGGTCATTTGTGAGATGATCTTAAAAAAAAAAAAAAAAAAAAAAAATTAGGGGGGGGGGGGAGGGGCGAGGGGGGGGAGGGCACGGGGGATGGTTTGGGTGAAGTCTATTGTGGTATGTCAGGTAAGAGTAGTTTCATCAAAGTATCAATCAAATCTAATCATAAATAAAGAAGTTATGGCAATTTTAGCAAAATTTAATAATTTGACCTTGAGAGTCAAGGTCATTCAAAGGTCAAAGTAAAATTCAAGTTGCCAGGTACAGTAACCTCATGATAGCATGTAAGTATTTGAAGTTTGAAAGCAATAGCCTTGATACTTCGAGTGGATCGAAACACAAAATTTAACCATATATTAAAAGTTACTAAGTCAAAAAAGGGCCATAATTCCGTAACAATGACAACCAGAGTTATGCAACTTGTCCTTTTACTGTACCCTTATGATAGTTTGTGAGTGTTCCAAGTATGAAAGCAATATCTATGATACTTTAGGGGTAAAGTGGACCAAAACATAAATCTTAACCAAATTTTCAATTTTCTAAGTATAAAGGGCCCATAATTCCGTCCAAATGCCAGTCAGAGTTACATAACTTTGCCTGCACCGTCCCCTTATGATAGTTCATAAATCTTGCAAGTATGAAAGCAATAGCTTTGATACTGTAGGAATAAAGTGGACCTAAACACAAAACTTAATCAAATTTTCAATTTTCTAAGTATAAAAAGGGCACATAATTCTGTCAAAATGCCAGTCAGAGTTACATTACTTTGCCTGCACAGTCCCCTTATGATAGTTAGTAAGTGTTGCAAGTATGAAAGCAATAGCTTTGATGCTTAAGGAATAAAATGGACCTAAACACAAAACTTAACCAAAATTGTCAATTTTCTAAGTATAAAAAGGGCACATAATTCTGTCAAAATGCCAGTCAGAGTTACATTACTTTGCCTGCACAGTCCCCTTATGATAGTTAGTAAGTGTTGCAAGTATGAAAGCAATAGCTTTGATGCTTAAGGAATAAAATGGACCTAAACACAAAACTTAACCAAAATTTTCAATTTTCTAAGTATAAAAGGGCACATAATTCTGTCAAAATGCATGCCAGAGTTATCTAACTTTGCCTGCCCAGTCCCCTCATGATAGTAAGTAAGTGTACCAAGTTTGAATGCAATAGCATTGATACTTACTGAGAAAAGTGGAACTAAACGCAAAACTTAACCAAAATTTTCAATTTTTTAAGTATAAAAAGGGCACATAATTCTGTCAAAATGCACGCCAGAGTTATCTAACTTTGCCTGCCCAGTCCCCTCATGATAGTAAGTAAGTGTACCAAGTTTGAATGCAATAGCATTGATACTTTCTGAGAAAAGTGGACCTAAACGCAAAACTTAACCGGACGCCGACGCCAACGCCAACGCCGACGCCGACGCCAAGGTGATGACAATAGCTCATAATTTTTTTTCAAAAAATAGATGAGCTAAAAATGACAATGACGAAGACTACTAATTGTTCTACAATGTCTTCATAACACGTTATATGTTGCTTGAAATGCTGCTTAAACAAAGCTTCAATTCTAGAGCACTAAACCAGGACTGGTAAGACTTTGGCTAGATTGAAAATGTCCTTAAACATGTTCTGCAGTCTGAAGGCCTGGTTAGGCATGCCATGTTTGGTAGACCCAAGGGCCTCAGAACATGTTCTGCAGTCTGAAGGCCTGGTTAGGCATGCCCTGCATGGTAGACCCGAGGGCCTCCTGCATCAGTCTGTGCTGCTCCTGTAGAATCATGGTCCCATCTGGGCCGAGTGCCACATGGATCAGTCCCGAGTCGATAGCGTTCATGGATGACATCCGCTCCGATTCCTGCATGCCGTGTTGCACGTGTATCATGTTACTACCAGGCACCGTGAACACTTGATTCATAGTGTTGGTCATGATGTTTCGAACGTTGCTCGAAGCGTTTGTTCCGGACATGTATAATGGATTTAAAGACATGTTTGATTGAATTGGAACGCTGCCATGGTTTATGATGTTCATATCTTGTGATGACACAGCTGCTGGGATGATGCCCGCTACACTCATGCTAAGGTTTAGAGTATCCATTCCTAGGGAAGTTGTAGCCCCTGAAAATGCTACATCACTGGTTTCTAAGGAAACTGATGACATTCTCTTTGTGCCGAGTCCCGCAGACTTCCTCCCTTTTGATGATTTATCACTAGGATTTCCTACTAATGAATTGACCACGTGAACCATATCTTTAGAAATCTGATGTGTTTTTTCCATATGATTGTAGAAGTATGTCTCATCTTGGAATTTCTCCTTACAAATATGGCAGTTAAACTTCCGGCTGTTCATATGAAACTGTTCATGATCCAGCAAAGCCTGACGCTCTTTAAACTTCTTCCGACAGAAGCTACACTGATGCGAGGTCTCAACGTGGCACATTTTGTGTCTGTCAAGATTATCTTTACGAGAGAATTTGCTGTCACATTGATTGCACTGAAACTTAAGGTCAGAAACGTGCGTCTGTTCATGACGGCGCAAACTCTTGCCATGCTTAAAAGACTTTCCGCAATACCTGGAACAAGTTACACATAGAATAACAGATAAGTTTAACAAAGAGGAAAATAACAACAAAAATAATTTCATGGTCTGTTGGCTTTTTGCAGCTTACTTCAGAACAAAAAATATGATTAAATACAATATCATTATTTAGTGCCGTAAATATTGTTTGCACTTATGTGAAATTTGCAATCAACTTAACTCCTTTTATATTGGTCAATGACGTTGTTAACATGCAATCAATGTTTTATTTCTAAGGAAATACACATGAGCCTTGCTTCTGGAAAGCGGGGTATAATGCATGTGCATAACGTTTCTCTGCAGTCCACATAGGCTAATCTGGGACGCTAGTTTCCACTTTTATAGAATTTTTCTTTGAAAGGAAGTCTCTTTTTAAAGAAATTCCAGTTTAGTCGAAAAGAGTCATCCCAAATTAGCCTCATCAGACTACATAGGTTTATCTCGGACGACACTTTACATGCATTAAGCCCTCATATAAAAGGGAATTGTCAAGACACCTGCAAGTCTGGGTTCTTTCATTGGAGTGACTGAACATGTGCTCCTCAAGCTGGGACTTCTTGCCGTAGCGACCGCCGCACACATTACACTCGAAGCGCTTGTCGCCGAGATGGACCGTGCGGTGATGGTGCAACAGCGAGGTGCTATTGTTGAACTCACCCCCGCATACAGAGCACAGGAATGGCTTGTGACCTGTATCACAAGGGAATGTGTATGTGATAGATAGTACAGTAAAACTTCAAGACTACACCCGAATGACAAAAATACCTGTAATTAATAAACAAGAAGGCCTGAAAGGCCCAAAGTTGCTCACCTGAGATAACAAGATATTTTTGGGACATATCTTCTGACCAAGCTTCATGAAGATCGGAAAATAAATGTGGCCTCTAGACTAGAATGTTAACAAGGTTTTACTATAGCCATATATAAGGAAAAATGCCCTGCCCCCTGGCGGCCATGTTTTTCAACTAAACAGCATCTTTTTCACACTGGTCCAAGATATAATTGGGATGAATATTCTGATCAAGTTTTATAAAGATCAGACAATAAATGTGGCCTCTAGAGTGTTAACAAGATTTTACTATAGCCATATATAGCCATATAAGGAAAAATGCCCCGCCCCTTGGCAGCCTTGTTGTTCAAGCAAACGTAACCATTTTCGAACTCCTCCAAGATATCATTGAGACCAATCTTCTGACCAAATTTCATGAAGATTGGACAATAAATGTGGCCTCTAGAGAGTTAACAAGGCAAATGTTGACGCCGCACAACAGACAACTCACAACGGATGACGCACGACGGACAAAAGGCGATCACAAAAGCTCACCATGAGCACATTGTGCTCAGGTGAGCTAAAAAAGAGGATGCCAATCTTGCTATTATGCTAATTAACTAAATTAAGTTCATCTTATTGACATGTGTTGAGAACACATTCCATTAATCCATTCTCAGCTATCGCAAAGTGGGAAAGACTTTCCCCTGTCAGACAGTCCTAAACAGAAGTGTGAATAATATCCTTGAGTAATGGAGGTAAATTTTACATAGATGAAGGCCTATTCGCAACTTGACTTATTAATGATCGCGATACTGGAGGTAATTTGCTATTGAAGTATTAATTACTTTGACATGACCAGAAGATTGTTAGACTTACAGCAGGTTTTTCGAATTATCAATTCTCAAGGTAAAGAACTTTAAGTTGATTAATACTTGTTAATAGTCCTTTTAGGAAAAAAATAACAAGAGGGCCAAAGGATCTGGGTTAATCACCTGAAACCCAACTTTTCTGAGCAAATAGTGATTAAAGGCTTTCACAATGAAAACCAGCCTCCACCCCAGGAGGTTTAATGATTACATCTTTGTATAACTAAGCCGTGATATCATAAGAATGCACTATTTTAATATTACAAATTTTCTAATGACTGGCCTGCATAAAAAAATGCAACTTCTAGAGTGTTCAAATTATTTTAATATTGCTAATAAATCAGACAGGGTTCAGGAGGAGAAGTTGTTAGCATAAAGTTAATGCATGCCCACATGGACACACTGACATATGACAGAAATCGCTGAATCCTAAATACTTCCCATGAGAAATATGTGCTCAGGTGAGCAAATAATCCTTCAAAGGGTATAGTAGAGAAGGACATAAATAGATGCTCAACACTTTGGCATTGAAGTATGACCTTGACCTCATGCCATAGGCACATTTGAGACAAGTTTCATGAATATCTATCAAAGGGTTTTAGAGATAGTGTCGACATGAAAGTGTTCCAAACAAAATGACACAAACATGACAGAGTGACATAGGGACAAGTTTGCATGACAATAAACAGGTCTCCCGCTTTACATTTGGAAGAAAAATTAAATTATCATTTTTGTTCTGATTATTCTAAAGGAAAAGATGTGCTTGTGAAAAAGAGCAGACATTTATATTGCACACATGTGAAAATGATTGAATCTTGTTTTCCCACTTTTTCTTTACTCGTCTATCCTTAGAACTCAACTCTCCACTTACCTGTGTGGACGAACATGTGTGTGCGGAGTTTATATTTCATTGAGAAGCCCTGACCACACACTTCACAGGTGTGCTTGTTGGCATCGGAATGTATCTGGACATGTCGCCGCAGTTTCTTCTCACTGATAAGACCCTTACCACACACATGACAGATGAAGGGTCGCTCACCTGAATTAAGAAATACATAATCATATCGTTAGGTATCATAAGTGTGACACATTCCAACTCTCTTAAATAACACAACTGCTTTAAACTTCCCCAATGGCCTTTAATACAATACTGCTCTAGACATACAGGACTGCTCTAGACTTCCCTCATGGCCTTAAATACAGGACTGCTCTAGCCATACAGTACTGCTCTACACATACAGTACTGCTCTAGACTTCCCCCATGGCCTTTAATACAGTACTGCTCTAGAGATACAGTACTACTCTAGACTTCCCCCATGGCCTTTAATACAGAACTGCTCTAGAGATACAGTACTGCTCTAGACTTCCCCCATGGCCATTAATACAGAACTGCTCTAGAGATACAGTACTACTCTAGACAGGGGTGTCAATTGTCCCAAATTTGAAATCCGGAAAATTAAGCCGTAGGATAAAGGGAAGAGAGGGCCCAACTCCCCGAGCCCTAGCTTATTGTTCTTTTTTTTAATTGTCCTTCTAGGTGCAATTTCTGGTGAGTACAATGCGAAATATTATAAACCAAACCATCGGTAACACCGCAGGTGTATTTGTCATTCTTAACAAATGATATTAAGAACTTTGAAATTAAATTAAAATCGACAAACCAGCGTATCCGAAAACGACTGTCCGAAAACATGTCGCGATACATCATTTGCAAATGAAATAAAATATGCATATCGTTTGACTGCAGAAAATGAAAACCAGTAACCAGTAACCTAGCAAATACGCAGTCAATATATAATTTGATTAACATATTGTTTTAAAATATGATATTTCAGTACTTTACTTAGCCAGTTACTGCTCATGTCAGTGCCAGCCGCTTACCAATCAGAAATCAATAAATAAAATCGGTACCAAGCGCAAATGTCCGGAATGCTGACGATGCAATAACAATATTCGTTCTGAAATGATCCCGCACTAAAAGAATTTTGTCCCTACCCCCACCCGCGTTTAACAAACTCATCGGATTTACATTCACCTCAAAATCAACCCTGGACGGCTCAAATCCGGATTTCCGGAATAATCCGGAAAATTGACACCCCTGCTAGACTTCTCCCATGGCCTTTAATACAGTACTGCTCTAAAGATACAGTACTACTCTAGACTTCCCCCATGGCCTTTAATACAGTACTGCTCTAGAGATACAGTACTACTCTAGACTTCCCCCATGGCCTTTAATACAGAACTGCTCTTGAGATACAGTACTGCTCTAGACTTCACCCATGGCCTTTAATACAGAACTGCTCTAGAGATACAGTACTACTCTAGACTTCCCCCATGGCCTTTAATACAGTACTGCTCTAAAGATACAGTACTACTCTAGACTTCCCCCATGGCCTTTAAGCACAGAGGGAATCCTGAACTTTAAGCTCAGTGGTATCCCTATGCCTTAATTGTCCCCAACCGGTGAAACCAGAGGGGACTTATGGTTTGCGCTCTGTGTGTCCGTCAGTATGTCAGTCAGTCTGTCACACTTTTCTGGATCCTGCGATAACTGTAAAAAATCATGAAACTTGAAACATGGGTAGATGGCAATATGGAGATTATGCACGTCATTTTATTTTGTTCCTAAGTCAAAAATTCTGGTTGCTATGGCAACAAATATAATTAAACCAAATCTGACATTGGTGGAGTTTCACCGGTAAGGGATCATATTGCTTTACAATAGTCTTGTTTTTAATCATACTGATCTCTTTTCTTATTTTAGCTATTTAAAAACAATTAAAAACAAATAAAGATCCCAGGGCATATTTTCAAACATTTTCCCAATTCCCTATTGCCAATATATAAATTTCCCCCAAAATTAAAAAATGTGCAAATAAAAATTACAAACCCAAATGGCAATACTCAAATTTTGATTACTTTTAGAACAACAACTGTTAAAATGCTAACAATCAAAACCTGCATTTATTTTCAATTAGCGTATCTATGCAAAGAAACTAAAGGATCACTATGATAAGTATATAAAATGTATTTATTTAGGGCCCCTTGTGAAGTATTCTGGGTAATATGTTCCCTCTTGAAATGCCATTGCCAATCCCACCAGTAATATGCCTATTGCCGATCCCACCAGTAATATGCCCTTCGCCAATCCCACCAGTAATATGCCCATTGCCAATCCCATCAGTAATATGTCTATTGCCAATCCCACCAGTAATATGCCCATTGCCAATCCCCCCAGTAATATGCCAATTGCCAATCCCATCAGTAATATTCCCATTGCCTATCCCATCAGTAATATGCCCATTGCCAATCCCACCAGTAATATGCCCATTGCCAATCCCACCAGTAATATGCCCATTGCCAATCCCACCAGTAGTATGCCCATTGCCAATCCCACCAGTAATATGCCCATTGCCAATCCCACCAGTAATATGCCCATTGCCAATCCCATCAGTAATATGTCCATTGTCAATCTCACTGGTAATATGCCCATTGCAAATCCCACTAATAATATGCCAATTGCCAATCCCATCAGTAATATGCCCATTGCCAATCCCACCAGTAATATGCCCTTCGCCAATCCCACCGGTAATATGCCCGTTGACAATCCCAACAGTAATATGTCCATTGCCAATCCCACCAGTAATATGCCCATTGCCAATCCCACCAGTAATATGCCAATTGCCAATCCCATCAGTAATATGCCCATTGCCTATCCCATCAGTAATATGCCCATTGCCAATCCCACCAGTAATATGCCCATTGCCAATCCCACCAGTAATATACCCATTGCCAATCCCACCAGTAATATGCCCATTGCCAATCCCACCAGTAATATGCCCACTGCCAATCCCACCAGTAATATGTCCATTGTCAATCCCACCGGTAATATGCCAATTGCAAATCCCACTAATAATATGCCAATTGCCAATCCCATCAGTAATTTGCCCATTGCCAATCCCACCAGTAATATGCCCTTTGCCAATCTCACCAGTAATATGTCCATTGCCAATCCCACCAGAAATATGCCCATTGCCAATCCCACCAGAAATATGCCCATTGCCAATCCCACCAGTAATATGCTCATTGCCAATCCCATCAGTAATATGTCTATTGCCAATCCCACCAGAAATATGCCCATTGCCAATCCCATCAGCAATATGCCTATTACCAATGAATCCCACCAGTAATATGCTCATCCAGACGAATTCTTTCAACTTTACTCTGTACCTGTTTTGAAAACAACATCTTATCTAAATGAAAGGTCTTTAAATACATCAATAACACCTGAGATTGTATTGCTTTTCAGTGATTTTTTTTTGCCCAAAATTACAGCCTTTTCCAGGCTGTATCCCAATTGCAAGAAGTAAAAAAAGGCTGTTTCCCAATGGCAAAAAGTAACATTTTCCCCAAAAATCTGACCAAAATTTCCCCAAAAAATATGCCAATCTTTTCCAATAAACTCAATAATAGGTTTATTTAGTTTATTATAAAGCAATTCCCTAGAAATTTTTAACATACATTTTAGAAAGCAGTTAAACATGAACTTATAAACAATTGGTATACTGTAATTTAAAGTCATATTAATAATGTTTAATTTTTCCCAATTTCATGGTCTAGCACGCTTTTTTTCCCAATCAAAAAGGCACAGGCTGTAAAATGTAAAGCGAAAAAAATCACTGCTTGTAAATACATATTTCATTTATTTCGTATTACCTGTATGAATTCTGTTGTGAACCACAAACTTCGACTTCGGTACTTCCGTCTTACAAATCTCGCACATAATATTACAGTCGGCCTCCTTTGTTCTTGGCGTACGCACCCTGACACGCTTTGCCCCGTAAATTCCTCGCCTCTGTTGAAGAAATGTTTTGTGCTTCCCTAAGGCATGCGAACAGAGCTTATGCCGTTCAAGGTTATACTCTCGCATAAACTTTTGTTTACAAATGCTGCACTCAAACTTCATCTTATCTGAATGTTTTATCGTTTCATGTCTCAGTAAGCCCCTAATGTGCTCAAAAGCACTTCCACAGAATTCACATTTTATTTTGTTTTCCATGACTGTGGCCTGTACTTGAAACTGTGTCTTTGGAAGCATGTCCACCAAGACCTTTCGTGGCATGCTTGACTTTCTTTTTCTTTTTGCCTGGGTTCCCTCTGTCAAGAGCTCCAACAGTTCGCTGCCTTTCTTCATAGCTGGTAATTCTTCAATTGGGGATATGCTTGTTGTGTCTGACTTTTTCAGTTCTAAATGACTGTCATTGTGTTGTTCACATGCAAGCGCATTTTCAATGGGTGTTTCAAAATCTGTGTACACTGCACTTTCTCCCACATTTAAATCATTGTCTACCTTTGAATTTGCTGCAACATTTTCAATAACAACAACAGTGTGGTCCAAAATAGGAGTTTCTTTTATTTTTCTTGGCCTACCTCTTTTCCTTTGGGAAGAACTTGTGGGCTGAGACGATTTTCCTTTTGGTTGAACCTTTTTGGGTGCTTTAAGTTTGACTTGCAAAGCTTTCCTTATGTTTGTATTGACATTGCTAATGGTCATATCATTTTTATCTCCAAAACTGGCACCATAAGTATCCAAAGTTTGAGTTTGAGCATGGGAACAATTGCTATCTAATTTTGGAAAAGCTGTAAAAAGTATGTGATCATAATGATACGAACCAGCGCCATGCTCTTGAAGATGGTCGTGAAGTTTGCAAATATTCAAGAAAATTGTACAACAAGCACCACATTTGTAACTGCCTGGTGTATGCTTATGGCCAGGTATGGGTGATGCTTCATTTTTACTCTTCACAACAGATGACATAGCCAAGAGAACATTTTTCGCTTCAAACCTTTTTCTTGTTTGCATTCCTTTAGGGGCATTCTTTGCTTTTTCAACAATTCTTTTAGTATTTGCTGGAATGAGCCCAAGATTTTCAGAAAATGTAGTTTGTTCCTGTTTTAACTGGTATTGGTCATTCACATCTTTTAGTATAATATCTCCTGGGACCTTATCAGACATAGATGACCCTGAGAGGGTGTCCTCTAAGCTTTCACTAATATCTGATTTGTCATCATTGTTTGTAAGTCTATTATATGTCCCTGAGCTCGACAATAATCCTAAGTCATGATATTCAATGTTCTCATTGTTCAGGGCAATCTCTGCAACAGTTACATCACTTTTGTTTCTGTCACCTTCAAAATCACTAGAAGATCCTAATGACATAGGTACATCATGTCCAAAACTTTGACCAGTTTGTTCTACAAGTACTTTCATGTTTTCATGTTTTGCATCATATGCAATTGTACCATTACCAGCATTATGTGGGTTGGCAATGTCATCATCCCCTGCAGCAATAAGATCCATAGGTGTGGGTTCAGACATGTCCTGCTCTAGCTTATAGCTTGAAGTACCTTTAGCATCAACATGAAATGACCTTTGCGATGTTGGTTTAATGTTTGACAAGGGGATCTGCGAGCAGTGTGATAGTTGAACATTATTAAAGTCTTCAAGATTATTCAAATCTAGCACATCTTCTACAATAACATAGTGAATATCAGTCATAGGAGGACTGGCTATTGTTGTTACCGAACTCACACTCAAACTCGGAGGGCTGATCCCATTGGTAATTGATTCTGATGCTGGCATAATTTCATTCAATTTGGTTGTTTTACTGGGTATTCTGGATTTTTTATCAAAGGTGGCCCTACTAACGAACAGATCATCGTCATTTTCGTTAAAAACTTCTCTCTCCTGAAAAATGTTTCCCAGATTATCTTCAAAAGTTCTGGAGTGGTTCCCTTCAAATGAGGCCTTGCATTCATCATCCAGTGACATGAATTCATCCATGTGATGATCCACATCTGATGGAACGTCACTGGAACATTCTCTCTGCGGATCCATGACTTAGTTATCTACAAAGAGAGTTTCATGACTTCAGACTAAGTATTTATTATTATTGCTTATTAAAATTATTACATCATCATTATGATTGTGTATTTTTACGATGTTTATGAGGTTTATCCGTACATAAGGCTAAATTATGTGGGGAATCAAAGTGTGTCATAGTACTCTTACCTAATTAACGGACTCTATCTAATTAGTTATTAACACTGGATTGGTTATTGTCGGCTCGGGTATTACTTAAATGAACCCCGGGTACTCTTTAGTACACTTAAATGTACCCTGGGTAAATATACTCAAACTTACCTGGGAATTTTAACGCTAAATTGGTTATTTTCAGCTTTTTTTCTCCAATAATTATGGTCATATTTATGTCAATATTTTGAATAATTACCTCTATATTATCGAAACTCATACTACGAAAAGGATGCTGAGACAGTTCTTTTCTAAGTGAATTGTGTTTCGTATTCCTTCGCGCTGTACGAAATCGGATTTTTTGAGGCAATAAAACTAGGGTATTTTCCATACCCAGGGTACATTTAAGTAGTACCCGAGCTGACAATAACCAATATAGAGCCTAATTAATGGACTAGATTCACGAAAGTTAACCAAACAAATTTTGAAATATAGCTGTGAAGTACAGCTACATTTTTGTACTTATTTTTTACTGAAAGATATTAAATTTTGGTTTTGCCATGTGCTGTGGAGGGCAAGCCGAGTACCAGGATGTGTAAGAGGTCGCCTTGGCTTAGTGGACACGATGTCCGCGGAGCGATCAGGAGGTCACGGGTTTGATCCCCATTGTGGGAGCGCTCTTTAGATCATCCCAAAAGGCACCAAAGTACTGGTTCTACCCAGGCACAAGACTCCCTGACCAAAGGAGCCCTGTAATTAATTGGAAGAAGAAGTGAATTCACCTGTACGGTATTGTGACCACCTACCAAGCTTACATGCATCGCAAGCGGGATTGAACCCAGTAGGCCTGAGCAATAACAGTGTGTATCAACCACTTTGTTCACCAGACTACTCAGTTGCATTATATTGCAATTAGAAAGCTAATATAATACACGCTCATTTTGGGCCTCCATCAAAGGGAGTTGATTCTATGTTTTAATTGAATTATTTGTTTTGTTTTCAACAAATATCTAATGATTTAGAAGTTAAATATAAATATAATTGTTAAACATAAATGCATTAACTGTTATTAATATTGATTTTAGTAAACAATGAACAACATTCAACAATTATAGTATACGCAGTGTACAATTGTAGAGTTTCACTTTCTCGTACGGGAGGCCCAGTGTAGAAGTTTTTTAAGAACAACCTTTGAAAACTAACGTCAATGATGCATGTAAATTTATAATATACAAATTTGTTTATCAGTTGTATGTTTATCTGTTAGTTAAATATTATTCTTACCTGTCAAATTCAACGAAAGATTGCCAATTCCGACATTGTGTGCGTGGCAATTGTGACCTAGATTTTGTCCTAATGGAGGGCCTTACGGTCAAGGGAGGTAACCTTGTACATATTGACAGGAGGCCCGTATAGAATGCACGCGTGCTTTGTTCTATATTGTATACTCGCTGTTGATATGCATTATAATTGAGAATGAAAACCGTATTTAACAATGAAATTGTTATTCTGGAAACTTGCATCCGTGATATACAATACAATACAATCTAGAATAGTCAAGATTATAAAATATAATACAATCTAGAAAAATATAATACAATCTAGAATACTGTAGTCAAGATTAGAAGGCCTCTTGCAGGTTTTAAGTGTACAAACCATATTGTACACAGTACAGTCTTCATCCTTTAGTAAAGTCTCTTGAACAAGTTAATTTCAATAAATGCACTGAAATCAGTATTAAAGTACCTTTATATTAGTTAATTCATTGTGAATAGAATATAAGGGTACAATGAAGTCGCATATTTGTTTTCACTAAAATCTCCCAAGAATTGATTAAGAGGGTCGGGTAAACTTTTTCGTTCTCCAATTTTCTACATGGATTTAAGCTACTTTCCATTCTAAAGGCGGCTTTTCACGTTTTGGTTAATTTACAAAATTTAAAATAAGTATTTCAGATTCGCACATTTTCGATGTAGTTATGATATTTGTGAGGAAACAGTAATACTGAACATTTACTAAGCTCTAAAATATCCATTATATGCATCTTTTGACGATTTAAAAACCTGAAAATTATAAAGCGTTGCAACGCGAAACGATTGAATAATTTTGAGAGTTCTGTTGTTGTCCTCATATTGTGTGATACTACGAGGATTGCTTATATAATAATATAAAGTATATATATTATTCATCACTCATTGAATGAGCATGGATGGCCGAGTGGTCTATGCGAAAGACTTTTACTCCAGGGGCCAGTGGTTCGAGCCCAGTTTAGGGTATTTTGTTCTTCTTTAATTTTATTCTTTTTTTTTCACTGGAGCTTTTTATATCCAATGTTTACATTTATCAATATAAAGGCATTTAATGACAAACTTTGTCGCATACCTGTTTACATATAAGTTCAATGTACATTTAAGTTTGCGAAAATAATCGAATGCAGTAAAATGACCGAACATTTACATTTTTAGATGGTTTTTGGAAACAAACAACAAAGTTATTTTTCATTTAATTCTATGTGAAATTTTAGTTACAAATATTTAGTAAGAGTACACAGAGGCTCCTGTCAATGTCAACTAGATGCTAAATGTGTGCCATGAAAAGGCGTGAATTCAACCCCAACCCTCTTTAATCCCCTTTAAGAAGTCTAAGGTTTGATACTGTTTTTGTTTTCATCTTGCAAACTTACAATTAATTTAGAATGTTATTGCCTTGAGAAAGCTCAGCATAGCAATCACTGTCGACACGGTTCACAGTAACACGTAAAATAATTAAGATGAATTTATTGCTTGGCATAGCATACTATAAATCTGTCAAACAAGGTACGAACGCCATTAATGCATAATTACTCGAGATTTTAAGCGAGCTGCAATAGTGTTCCGTCTGTACATGTGCTTTACAATGCGCATGTGGTTATACCCGAGAACGAAACATGTATTGTGTATGCATTCTTTTATCGAAATGATCTCAGCTTGTTGTGTGATTTGGCCATTGGAAAGATAATCGTAAAGTGAAAGAAAACCATTCATCAAGCGAGAACGCATCAAATACAAATGAGCCGCGCTTTTGGAAAACGGGGCTTAATGCATTTGCTTAAAGTGTCATCCCAGAATAACATGTACAGTCCGCTAAGTACGGTGGCATAAAGGTGACATTCACTTCTCTTTTTTAAATTGCTCTCCTCTTTTTTCTATCTCCCGGCCACGAGTAAGCTATGTCGTGGCCACGAGATGGAAAAAGAGGAGCGCAAAACTAAATAGAGCGGCGTACAATTAAAAAAGAGCAGTGCTTCTCTTTTTTTAAATTGCTCTCCTCTTTTTTCTATCTCGTGGCCACGAGTTAGCTATGTCGTGGCCACGAGATAGAAAAAAGAGGAGTGCAAAACTAAATAAAAACGGCGTACAATTAACAAGAAATATCTTTAAAAAAGACATACGGCGTTGATAGTTCAATGAAT